>NC_091006.1:29269696-29572727 GCF_041146395.1 Eulemur rufifrons
TTTTGAAAGTAGTTGCTTCTAATCCTCATGAAGACTTTGAGATGTTCACGATATCAGTGGAAGAAGTAGTTGTAGATGTGGCAGAAATGGCAAGAAAACTACAATTAGAAGTAGAGTCTGAAGATGGGACTAAATTGCTACAATCTCATGATAAAACTTAAATGAATGAAGAGTTGCTTCTTATGGTTGAGCAAAGAAAGTGTCTTCTTAATATGGAGTCCACTTCTGCTGAAGATGTTGTGAACATCGTTGAAATGACAAAAAGGTTTTAGAGTATTACGTTAACTTTGTTGATAAAATAGTGGCAGGGTTTGAGAAGATTGACTCCAATTTTGAAAGAAGTTCTGCTGTGGGTAAAATGCTATTAAATAGCATGACATGCTACGCAGAAGTCTTTCATGAAAAAAAGAGCCTATGGATACAGAAAATTTCATTGTTGTCTTATTTTAAGAAAGTGCCACAGCCACCCTGATCAGTCTGCCACCATCAACACTGAGGCAAGACCCTCCATCAGCAGAAAGATGACTTCTCATTGAAGGCTGAAATGATCCTTAGCATTTTGTTTTAGCAATGAACTGTGTTTTAAATTAATGTATGTACATTATTTTTTCAGACATAAGTCTATTGCACACGTAATAGACTACAGTATAGTGTAAATGTAACTTTTATGTGCACTGGGAAACCAAAATATTTGTGTGACTCTCTTTATTGCAATATTTGCTTTACTTCACTGGTCTGGAAGTGAGCCTGAAATATCTCCAAGGTATGCCTGTAGATATTTACAGATAATTTACAATTTCATAACCAGTTTTTAGCTAGTGGGGACATCAAAAGTATTCTCCATCATCACCCCATTTCTCTATTATTAACGCCCCTCTCTGTACCTTAGTAGAGGAGAGAGAAACTAGAATTCATCTCGTTTCCTCTTAACCACCTACTAGCAACTTCAACTGCATTTGTATTATTTTCTGTGTTTTCTGTGATTTTCCAACTGGTGATGGTTTGCTTTGGAAGAAAGGCATTTAACTTCCTAATCTGCACCAGCACCCTGGGTCTCCCTTTTTTTTTTTTTTTTTCAATAAAAACGACAAAAACAATGATTTAGTGAGTGCTTATGATGTGCCAAGTGTTAATATGAAGTATATGGCAAAAATTATCTCCTTTAATTTTACAAATATCCTCTGTGGAAGGATATTAGTTGATTGATAAAACTAGCTCATAAATGAATTAAAAAAAAAGATGCTCGTTAAGTTTACATAACATGCTGTACATCACACAACTAGTAAGAACATGCTCCAAACTTCACATCCAGGTCTCTTTGATTCTAAATTACCATGCTATTATTCCAAGAGTTCTGTGTGAGTATTAGTTTTGTGAAGGATTGAGGAACAAACAACGTTTGGAAGGATTTTAGATTTTTTCTCAGCTTTGGGAGGATAATCAATGTCAACATCATAAATTTTCAAAGAATTACACAGTTAACCCTGCAGAATTCATTTTACTTTATGTAGTTTGTTTATATAGTATAATTTATGAATAACTACTAAGTAGATGCAATTTGACATTGAAAGCGATAGTGATAATAGGGAGAACAAAGGAAGGGAATAACACGGAGTTTAATACATTTGCATGGCACTTTTCTACTGAACGCCATAAAAATATATAATTCGTTATGGCATTAGAAACTGTTCAATTTCATCTAAACACTTTAAGTTATTAGAGACAAGGAGTAAAAATTCTCCCTAACTGATTTATAGCCAATATTACAATATCATCACTGATACAGTAATTTTTCACAAGTTCTGTAAATGATAGCATTATTTGTCAAAAATACATTTTCCATAAAGAAATATATTCCTTTAAAAATCTGGCCTTAAACCAGATTATTTTCTAACATTAATTTCCTACTGCAGAAATTTATTCAAAGTTTGTAAATTGGAGGAAAAAGCTTTTAAAACATGTTGGCTGTTGAAATGGTATTTTGTGGGAAGACAGGCATATTATTATATTTAAAATTATTGTCTGAACAGATGTAAAATGAGACACATTTTGCAACATTGATAGAAGGCTGACATCTAGAAAAATAGGTACATGCAATCAGAGTTTGTTGTAATAAATGACAAAATTTCTATATACCAAAGCCATTCATTGAAAGAAAGTAAATTGTTTCTAAATAGATATTGATTAAAGTAGGAAGCATAAAACTGACACTTCAATAAAGGTCAGAATGAAACTATTATAGAAAATAGTAGACAAGACATGGAGATATGATAGACAGATGGGAAGTTTTATGAAATATAAATGGAATAAAATGGAGCAGAAAAATGAAATGTTGAAAACATATGTAATGATTAAAAATAGGAAAGCCTGTAATAAAGTAAGGACACATTCTGAAAAAGAGTGCTTTAAAGGGAGATGTTGGTGGCTTTTAACCAGATTGGGTATAGATAAATCCATCAGAGAGTATATGGGATTAATGAATCTGTCCAAACATAGCTGAAAATAAGTGGAATCGTGCCTCTTGATCACGATATTCAGAATTACCAAACTCCTCTGTGGTTTTTGACAAAAAAGCTGTGCCCATACAAAGTATCAGAATGAGCACAGACTGCCAAAGAGAATGCCTAAAAGAACACAATGTAGAAGTATGAAATGTAATATTTTTGGTCTATGATTCTTAATTGTTAAATGTATATTTCCAGCTAATTATAATTTAAAATTCTCCTTTTTTTCTTGTTATTATTTTCTTAATGCCTGGTCACTAAAAATGAACAAAGCTATACTATACCTTGGTATCTGTGGAAAGTAATATGGAGATACCTCAAAGAGCTACAAGTAGAGCTACCATTTGATCCAGCAATCCTGTTACTGGGCATCTACCCAAAGGAACAAAAGACATTCTATAAAAAAGACATCTGCACTAGAATGTTTACAACAGCACAATTCACAATTGCAAAGATGTGGAAACAACCCAAGTGCTCATCAATACATGAGTGAATTAATAAAATGCGATACATGTATGCCATGGAGTTCTACTCAGCCACAAAAAACAATGGTGATCTAGCACCTCTTATATTATCCTGGATAGCGCTGGAGCCCATTCTACTAAGTGAAGTGTCACAATTATGGAATAGCAAGCACCACATGCACTCACCATCAAATTGGTATTAACTGATCAAGACATATGTGCACATATAGTAGTAACATTCATTGGGTGTTGAGCAGGTGGAGGGGGGAGGAGGGGTTGCATATATTCACACCTAATGGGTGTGGTTCGCATCATCTTGGGGATGGACATGCTTGAAGCTCAGAATCCGGTGGTGCAAAGGCAATATGTATAAGCTAAACATTTGTACCCCCATAATATGCTGAAATAAAAAAAATAATAATAGATAAAAGTGACATTGCAAAGAAAGCAAAAATAAATAAATAAATAAAAATAAATACTTGTTAAATATGTGTCTTTTACTTTAGTGCACAAGGATTCATAGAACACAAGTTTCATTTTGAGAAATCAAAAGAGAGTAACCTGACAGATGTCTCTGAAACCAAATTCCTGGAAGGATCTAACTGGCCCAGTGTGTGTCAAGTGTCCACTCCTGGGTCATTATCTGTGATGAGGAGGCAAGGTCAAGAGTCACAAATACAGACACGTGCAGCTGTGTAGTTCTCTAAGTATGGATTTTGCTCTAAGCTGGTCCTTCAAGGGATGTTTCCCATAGGGAAGTCCTAAGACAACCTGTTTACCTACACCAATCATCTTCATTGCATGCCTACTCGTGAGGTATGCAAAAGTAGAAAATATCTAACAGGAAGAAAAAAAAAGCAATGGACCCTCTCTCTCTCTCTCCCCTCCCCCCTTTTTATTTTTTGCTAGTGTTATAAATCAAAGAAATCTTTTTGTACATAAATTGTATCCATAATATTGAGAACAAACTGTAACACAGATAACTGAATTCCTGAAAATCTGTTACCTACTTCAATTATATAAACTTTGCAAGGTGTAGTTACATCAATGTTTACTTTGTACATTCATAAATGTATAATACAGTGTGTGTGTTTGTGCATGCGCGCGTGTGTGCACGTGTGTGTCTGTGATTCTAACCCCTTTGCAATCACAGTTTTGTTTTGGTGATCATCTTTCTCTTATCAAGGGGCTTAAGAGGCTTAATCCATACTACTTTCTCTATGTTTTCATTTTTATTATGCAATTAGAACATGAAAGCCTTTAAAATAGCAGAAATAACATATCACTTTCTCCTTGCTCAAGTTAATTATGAAGCTGAATAAATAGGAACCAAATCCATTTCAATATTTCCCCATAAATATTATTCTTAGTTACTGTGCATTGGTGGCTGATATGAGAATTAATTGACTGGTATATTAAGTAATTGGAATAACAGTTCATATACCTTGTGTTAATTTCTACTCAACTTATGTCATGCTTTAGATAACTTGTTCTAATAAAAATTCTCTTCACACTTTTTATGTTACATACCTCTAATTTAATAATACTATTAGCTATCATTTATTGAATACTTAATATATGCCAAGTACCTTCTTAAAATTTGAATGTTTTATCATATAATATCTAAAAATCTTAGGAGGCATGTCCCACAATCCCCATTTTATGGATGAAGTGGGTAAGCAGAGAGAGTTTAAGATTGACCAATATCTCAATACCAAGAAATAATACAAACAGGATATGAAGGCATGTGACTGACAGATTCTCAGTGATCAATCATTACATTGTGCTGCTCCCTATTTCAGCTATGTCAAATCCTCTTACGGGAGTACTTTATAAACCTTATACATCAAATAGCCATCATCATTCCTTTGTGATAGTCCACTGTTCTTTTGTGGGATGCTCTACATTTTTTGTTTGAAACAAAAGGAAAGAAAAAAATTACTTTTGAATCTTTTGTAAATATGATGGTATAATGTGTGTGTGTGTGTTTCTTTTTCTTCAAAAGCATTGTGTTATCTTTTCTATCATTCAAACCGTTCAAAATCTTTAAAAACAGTTCTTTTTCTTCATCATGAGAAGTAACATAAAAGGAAAGCAAAGTATTATTTAAAGTAATGAACATGTTCTGAGCATGATGGAAAAGAAAGAATATAAATTTCAGAAATCACTTGTAAATCTATCATAAATGCGATGGTATAATATTTATGTGTTTCTTATATATATATATGTATATATATATGTATTTAGTATAACTTCAAATAATAAATTCTATCTCATTAAAACTTTCTTTTAAATACAATTTTAATGTCTGTATATCCGGTAGTCCCTATGGATCAATAATTTAAATTTAACACAAATGATACTTTTGTCTTTCTTGTTCATCAGTGTGACCACCAAAAATGCCTGGCACAATAATAGTTAATGCTTTTCAAACTATTTGACAGCTACTGGACTCTATGTCTTTCTTTCATTAAAAAATCTGGCCCTTGAATCCCTTCTACATCCTATTATCTGCACCTACTTTTTTTTCTGTAAGTTTTCCTTGACTTCTCATTAATGTGACTAATGCTAAACTGACTTTCTGGTTCTCTACGTATCCATCTATCATTTGAGACTTTATGAAGTGTCTGAGGACAAGAAGGAGGCTAGATAACAGATAGTTGCCACCTCTACTGGCATCATCTAAGCAAGATGGGAAGGAAGAAGAAAAGCTCAGGGATAGGATTTTCATTTTAAGAAATTACTCGGAGAAATACGTATACCTACTTATAGTTGCCATTAGTTGTAGTTGAGGACACTGCCTTTTCTAATCACTTGACTACTGTAGATATTTATTTAAAATGCCATTTTGTTAGGGAAAAACTGGCATCTCATTTTCTTTTCATGATTTGAGTACTACTCTAATGGAATACAGCTCATAAATTTGTTGTCCATTTTATTTTCTTCATTTGTGAATTGCCTTTTTGGGTGTATTTTATTTTTAGATTATTTATCTCTTAGAATATTTGTCTTAGTTCTCACTGTCTTTAATATTTGCCTTTGAGCTTGAGTCACCATTGAGATACAAAGACACTCTACATGAAAATAGAATTTTGTGAGAAGCTGGTTTCAAACTGAGAGCTGAGATGACTATTTGTCTTTTGTACTTTTAATCTGATTTACTAGTTCATTTAATCCTTGGTTCGTTCAGATTGGGGCATGCAGAGATAAAGAAAAGGTCCCTGCACTACATGTTTAGATACTGAGCAGAGGTTGGCACTGAGTTACTGTGCCAATTAAACCCTGGGCCAGTGGTTCAGAGGAGACACAGGACACTATTGAACCTTTCAGGCATCCATTGTTTGAAAAGCTAAAAAAGATTAGACATTTCATTTTACAAATTACATTGAGCTTCAAATAAATTGAAGGTACTGGGAAGGGTATAATGTTCTGCTTCCTTCAGAGATTCACAAACCAATGCTTGTTTACTTTTTCATACCCATTATATGAATGCTTTGATGTATTTTGTTAGAGCTATAACACTGAATTGAAAATGGAGTTCAAGCTGTACCACTCGTAGTAGCAACAGGGTGTCACCTGAAGCTGTGAGAGCATTCATTGCGTACCAGTCACCTGGAAAAGAACCAGGACGTTTAGAGTCCTAGTTGGGCTGTATTCAGGTCATCTCATTCTTTGGGTCTTTATCACAAAAGTATCAAGAAAAAAGAAGGCAAACAGATGGGGCAGGGGGTAGGCAAAAAGAATCCTTAAAAGATCCCTGCAGGCCAGGTACAGTGGCTCATGCCTATAACACCAGCATTTTGGGAGGCTGAGGTGGGAGGATTGCTTGAGGCCAGGAGTTTGAGACCAGCCTGAGCAACATAGCGAGACTACCTGTCTCTACAAAAAGTTAAAAACTTAGCTGAGCATGGTGGTATGTGACTGTAGTCCCAGCTACTTGGGGAGGTTGAGGCAGGAGGATTGCTTGAGCCCAGGAGTTTGAGGTTTCAATGAGCTATAATGATACCACTGCACTCTAGCTGGGGCATCAGCACAAGACCCTGTCCCCCACCCCCAAAAGACACCTACGATGTTCTGTCTGTTCTTTCAACTCCTTGAGAAACCAACAAATGAATTGTGTCCCAATAAGAAACAGAGCAGGGGCTTTTAGCCCTGCGAGCAAACTCTCTGTGCTAGTACAATAAATTTTTCCCTTTTAAGCTACTTTGTATATATATTCCTTTATTCCCTTTGATTCCTTTTCTGATTTTTCTTATTTATTAAAGTATTTATTGTTTATTTATACATTTCTAGGCTGCTTATGCTGAGCTAAAATTAAACGAACAGTAGAATTGGGGTACAAATTTATATCAAATCTGTAAAGAGAAAGTTATATACTCCTGCGGTGCGTGCCTTCATACTGGAGTATTAGGAATCAAAGTGTGAGAACTCCAGAGATGCTTCACTCTGGGAAGTACTGGGCTAATAAATCACATGTCCCCATCCTACTTTGAGATTTTTCTTCTAAGTTTAAAGCACAGAAAATCTAAATCCTAAATGAGATAAATTTTCTTACACACATAGACATGTGTAAAGACAATAAAAGGGAACTTTTGATAATTACTATTTATTATTATCTGAATGGCATTTTGGTGAAATGTACTTACAATCACTGAATCAATTGATATCCAGTGTATTTAGAACATGTTTTATTCCATTTCTCTTCAAAAATTTTCAAGAGGAATTTTATTGATTACCTACTAGAGAATAAATAGGCTGAGTTTCTTATTCACTTGTTATGAATCTGATATTGAGGGTATTATTTGTCAGCAATGTAATTTAGCTTTTGAGAAGCATACCTTGAATTGCATAGATCGGTCCTGGATCCATCCTATTCATTGATTCTAGGGCTTTATTGGTAAAGTATTTCATGTGAGGGAAGTGGGGCAACTAGGGGTAAGTATAAGGTGCACATATGTTGGCAGTACAAGGGGAGTTGATGGCAAAGAAGTAGGTTTTCTAAAGATAAATGCTTGTGTAAAGACTGAGTTTTCTAACAATCACACACCGAACTGAGACTAGAGCTGGGAAGATTTCAATATGGTAACTGTCCCTGTGAAAGAAATTGAGGAGGCTGAGAGAGCTGCCAGACCACAATGCAAGTCTGACCCAAAGGCAACCAGAGAGGGAGGGGAAGTTGGTTGAAATGTGCTAGA
Source organism: Eulemur rufifrons (assembly GCF_041146395.1). Lineage (NCBI taxonomy): Eukaryota > Metazoa > Chordata > Mammalia > Primates > Lemuridae > Eulemur > Eulemur rufifrons. Next base: position 29,277,860 of record NC_091006.1, read on the forward strand.
CTGGCCCGCAGTTTAAGGAAGCTTTGGCAGGGTATGTGGGAAGCCCTCAAACTACTGTCTCATTTCAAAAGATTCCTATGTCCCTAGGAATGCCGTGCCTTAGCATCCCCAGCACACTCCGTCCTTGGCTGGGAGTAGCTTGCTGGAGGTACGACCTCAGTGCTAACATGGCCATGGTTCCAGAGCACGGCAGTTGGGATTCTCGCCTTTAATTCTCCATGAAGTTGGAAGTCTGCAAGATGCATTCTTAAGGGCATCACAATAAAAAGGAGGAGAGGACAAATTAAAGGTCGACATTAAGTATAATATTTATCAAATGTTTATGGTAAGGATTTCATGTGAATTATTATACTTAATGTACATAATAATCATTTAAAATAAGTACTATGTCATAACTTTCAAAATGTAGAACCAGAGGTATGGAGAGGTAAAATAATATTGGCTAAGGCCATAAACTAGTTAGTAGGGACTAAGCAAAAGTTAAGGCAGGACTATCTCACTCCCAACCCATGCTTTTAACTTTTCTAGTAAACTACTTGAAAGACAATGAAAAAAACAAATAAACAGAAATTGATAAAAAAAAGAAAGAATTATGAAAGAAAATAAATCCATATCCATTCTTATGAATGCTAAATCCTTTAGCTAGTTTAGGTTTCTGCGTAGTAATAATAACGGTAAGATGAATGAAAGAAAGAAATCCTTCAACTTTATTTTCCCCTAAAGTAGTGATTTTACTATAGTATATGACTCATGTTCAGAAGTCACACGTATAGTTTCTGCAGTATCCTACTCGTGATGCAAGTCAGCCCAACTTACTGTGATAGGGACCTATGCAAGTATGTGAATACCAAGAGGCAAGGATAATTGAGGGCTATAGTACATGGTTTAAAGTAAATAGTCCAAGAAGAATATATGGTTTGTGTCATACGATAGATGTTTCACCTTAAAATGGCTAAATAAAATCATAAACGAAGTGGCATCCAGCAAAGCACAGGAACATTTGAACAAGCAATACCAAATGAATATGTCTATATTAATAGGAAGCCACTGTGTTTTAAGTAGCCTTGAGGATACAGACTGCATAGGATGATATTTTCCATGTGCTAAAATGAGAACTGGGACAGAAAATAAAGTAGACCGTCTGGAGATACTGCCTTTACTATGGAATTTATTATGCCAATAATGAGCAAGCCAAAACAACTTACTTCATATGAGAAATAAAAGGCTCCCAAAGAACTTATGCAACTGACAAGGAAATAAAAAGGTCTTCTGATGGCATAACCATTCTGCTACTTGTGCCTAAGCCTTATGTGAATAGTAGGATATTCGGCATTAAGTACTGAGAAAAACCTGGACACTCCATTCTGAAATAAGTTTTCTTTCCTCTAGAAACATGATGATGTTGTATGAAGGTGCAATTTAGCTGCCTAGAAGCAAAAAAAAAAAAAAAAATTGTAAAGAGAATATAGTCAGGCAGGTGGGAGGGGAGGGGAGGGGATGGGTAAATTCAACCTAATGGGTGCAGTGTGCACTGTCTGGGGGATGGGCACACTTGTAGCTCTGACTCAGGCAGTGCAAAGGCAATATATGTAAGCAAAATGTTTGTACCCCCGTAATATTCTGAAGTAAAATAAAAAAAAGAGAATATAGTTGAATAAGAAGCTTATCTTAAACCATAATGAGAAATCTTATTATTCATAAAATGGGGGAAGTTACAATATCTTTATTCTCCTAGTAAATATATTAATGTCTTGGAACAATATTGTTCAAGCTTGAGTAATAGAAAAAGTCCACTTGAATAAGCAAAGTCATGAATTCCTGACTGCAGACTTAGATTATTTTAATATAATGCTATTTAAATATGTAAAATAAAAAATAGGTATAACTCATATCTCCTGTAAAATGATCAAAATAGGAAACTTTTTAAAATAATAAAACACAAAAAAATCACTCAAATAATAACATTTAAATTAAGAACAGATCATGTTTACAAATAGAATCACTTATGAAATAAATATTATGTGGTATGCTATAAATTCAGCATATCTCCAGAACTGTGTGCCTTGGGATAACTCAAATCTTCTATCATTTCAGGTATTCAGATTACTGGGATGCCCTTGTTGAGCAATCATGGCATAATTTTTCCTTTAGTTCATGTCAATATATGATACAATATTGAGTCTATCTCCCCTATTTTATTTTTGACAATTACTTTTTTAAGGTAAACTAGTATCTAATACTAAAGTAATTGCAAACGAAGTTGCAAAAAGGAAACTATAATGCCATGATTTTAATATGCTATAAAGTACCAATGCAGACAATCCAAACCCCTGACACGTATACACACACACACACACACATACACACACACATTTAACAAGTAATGGATATGCGCTTGTGTATGTATTGATTGAGATTAGCATTGAAATTAAAATATGAAATTAGGAAAACAAATAAATGTTGTTGATCCCCAAATAAATCTTTGGGGGAAATGGAAGAAAAGGGGAAAAGCAGTTTGTTTTGTTTAAATGAAAGTGAGGATGGCAGTAAGTGAAAGACTTAAAGTCTAGTTGAGGCAATAGCTATTAGGAATATCTTACAGTGAATGTTAGAAGGAAATATCTGCCATGAGGAGGTATGGTACATGAAAAATGCTCTGAAGTTCTATAGTGCCTAAGCCAGATAAATATAAACAACTAGAGTCTGAATCCTAGACTCTAGTTTTCTCCATATTTCTTTTGTGGGAAGTGTATTGGCTGGAGAAAATATTCTGGTAAATCCATACAAATTGCAATTTATTAAGAAATTTCTATTGAGAGTGAAAGGTAGATGCCACAATACAGGACTTCTTAAAAATCCATTATGTGTATATTCAAAAAAAAACCTAATTCCATTTAACAGTGCCACATACTGTTTTATAAACACACACACACACACACACACACACAATGCAATACTATTACATCTGTTATATCTTCTATGAAACTGTTAAATTCTAGAATTCTAAAATGTCTCTTGGTGCTTTGTTTCTATTCTAAATTAAAAAAAAAAATTCCACAATCACAACACTTTCTTTTTATTTCTAACTTCCTGCTAACAGAACATTTTTCCCACTAGTCCAAATGACAATCCAGTTACAACAACTGAGACGAGTTCACAAGCTAAAGCACCTGTCAGAATTATATCAAATTAGTGTCCAGTTCATTTACAATGAGAAAAATACCAGGAAAATAAAGAGCAAGTCGTTTTCTCTTACATTCAGAGGTTATGTTCCTTGAGCTACAGGAACTGGACATTTTTAAATCTTTACGTGCAATTGCAACAACCAGCTTTATGTACGAGATATTCTAATATCTGTAGCTCAAGGAGTGGAGAGAACTTTGTTTATAACAGTGTTGCATTTGTTGTGCTGTCTTATATAAGATTATACTTGGTTATGGCAATTTCCTTCGTCTAGTACTATGAAAAAATGTGGAAACTCTTTAAGTTCATCATGAAATATGATATTTACTCATAAAGTTTCTGAATCTGAAAGCCTAAACTGTATTCAACCAAGAGGCCACATCTCACAGGGAGGAACTTAAAAGATAAGTAAATCTGAGTGGATAAAATTATTTTCATTGGCAAGCAGGTGTTGATATCTGAAATATAAGTCAATGCGATTTTTCTTGTATGTGAATTGAAATCTCCTCATCGTTGAGTAACACAAACTTCTGATTTAAGCATTCACTTTTTTAGCCCTATGTATTAGGATGAAGAATTTTTGCACACTGCATGTTCTTGAAAATGCACAAAGTAAATGATCCTGTATGTCAAAGGAGTGAATTTTTGTGTATTAGTTAATTAATTTTCATGGTTCATTGTCAAGGATTGGAGAAGAAACAAAATTTTAAAGTGCATAAATGTATGGAAACCTAAAGAAAAGATATAATCATTTGTCATTTAAGCATATTATAAAGAGTAATGAAATTCTTAAAATGTATAATATGTACATTCATTTGTACGATTCTTTACTTCTAAGCCCATTTCATTTTAAAGATAAATCTAACAGTTTTCTAACACATTTGCATAATGTGCACATAATATAGATTTAAAACTAAATTCAAATATTCAATTTACCATTATTCACATTACTAGCATTGGATCATAAAATCATTTTTATACCCTTATTAACCAAATCAAATTTCATCGTAGATGAAGGAGTCATTTGAAAAAAGACACTTAAATTTCTGAAACTCTCTTCAATTATTATTAAATTGACAATAAATATAATAAGGGTTCTTTGTCTTCCATGGTTCTTAGATCATGCCTAATTATAAGTTTTCTGATACTTCAAAGAGTAAAGATTTTTTTCCAGGGCACTTAATATGTTAACAGAGACTGGTTAGAATGCCTAGAAAATACAAATTAAACATTACACATATTTTTTCATGAATTATACAATTGGTGCTTATAGAATTAAGACAATTACTTATGATTATATTTTGAACTGAAAAGTACAATTGCACCTAATTTATATAACATTACCTGGGAAAATTTTAAAGAAATGAAAGCTTATACTTTTAAGCAGCGAAACTTTTTTAAAAGGTTAATTACTTTCAGAAAAACATGAGTAAATGCAAAATCTTCTCTATCATTTTATTTCAAGTAAAATGAATTCCACATAACACTTTCTGAGATCACTTTCTGAGAAAAAATGGTGACTGCACCACATGCTGCCACCGAAGGATATTATCTCTGGGGGGGCCTGTAACTTTTGGGGATTTTAGTTTCCTTGTATGTGAATTATAATAGCTTCTATAAACATTTTTGTACCTCTAAAATTAAATATGATTATATCTTTGTAAGTGATTTCCAGAGAAGTGGGCTCGTGAAGCTCCATTTTCTTGACAAAAGCCAAGCATTATATCAATATATTTCCATAGTGAAAATATTCCAATATAATAATAGTAACAGTTAATGTTTACCAAGATCTCATTGATGCCAGGCAATATCTTAGGCAATTGTGAGGAGGGAGCTCTGTGGCTAGCGAGTGTTCCGGAGCAGGCTTCAGAAATTGGAAGAAAAAGTGAGTGGTAGCGGGCAGCTGAGACATGCTCTTTATTGGGGAGAGGAGGACAGAGCAATGGAAAAGCCTGGCTAAGAACATGGCGAGCGCTTGCTTATGGCTCTGAACAACAGTGGCAAGATGGGAAAGCATGATCATGTGGGTTCACATAGGTGGTTATGCCTTGGTTACATAAGTATGCTGACTCATGCTTCCCCAGAAGGAAGGAAGACTGGCTCACTAGGGAGCCGGGCAGAAAAATAACACTGGGGCAGTCATCTTAGTTTGGCCTAAGAAACCTTTTGCCTATACAAATGCATTTTCCCTTACAGCAATTTACATATGTTGATTTAATTAATTTACATAGATACCCAATAAAGTAGGTACTATTTTTACTTTCAGTTATAGATGAGGAAATTGAGAGTTTGGGAAACATGGCCACGTTTGCATAATTAGTAAGGGAGAGGAGCTTGGATTTCAACTCCGGCAATCTGACTGGAGACACTTTATACAACCTCACTGAAAAAAAATACATCTGTTTCAAGTTATATAATTCATTATCACACTATTTCAATTCAACAAACGTTAATTGATTTTCAATTACTTAAAGGTGGCTGGGACAAAAAGCCACCTTTAATCTTTAGAACACTAAGTGAACTGAGTTTTGCAAAAGTACTAGAAAGTTGCCAGTTTCCATTACTTACTTGACAACTTTAGGGAACTCACCTATGTTTATTTGCCTCTGTTTCTTCATTATAAACTATGTGCAATAACACATGCTCTTTTATATTTACATATTGACATATATGCCCTTTTAAAAATTAAAGAAAATAATGTACTTTTTCTGGTAGGGTAAACCATAAATGTAAGTTATTACTATTAATAACAATTTATTTAACTACAAATTAACAAAATTCTACAAATAGATTTTGTAGCAGTTGCCATAAATTGGGACGTTCAGCTATATGTAGCATCAAAATGAAAATCTTTTTCCAACAATTTAAAGTGAATTATTTGAACTCCCTAACACTTTATTTTAGTCACACATTGAAAATAATTGAATTCATTAATTTATAAAATATTTTGTGATTCTTTGATAAAACTGAATATTAAAACATAAATATAATTGTTTCCATTTTACCAAAACATATACACATATACGAGTGGCATTTGTGCCATGGCTTTTCTCCACAGACCCCAAAGCTTTTCATAAATTTGAATTGAATTTTATACATGTTAATTTTCACAACTGAAGAGTTAGAGAAGTACCTGCAAGGCCTTTCTGGTATAATTTTACTGCAATATAGGTATCTAGTGATCTGCAAATTCATAATGATCACTTCAATTGGGATGATACATGATATTGTTACTATTTGTTAATTTCTAAAATGTTATGTTTACCCTGCTCTATCACCAGCATCAATTCACTTCTTCACTTCCTCTTCTCTGAGCTCCCCAGCGGTCACCACACCTTCCTTACTTCACTCTACCCACTTTAGAGGGGAATGACCACGTGTTTATCTTGACTGATAATTTAGATGGAGCCACTAATTCCATCATGAGTTTTTGAGGGAATGAACGTTCAAACCATAGCATATGCCAATAATAGATTGCCAAAAAAAAAAAAAAAAAAAATTATGTTTCCTATATTCAAGGGATTATGTTCCAGTAGAATCAAGCAGGCAATAACTAAGATAAATACATAAAATAAAAAATAAATATAATATTTCTACATATGCATAATTAGTATTTCTGAAAATGAGATATCAAATAATTGAGTAGAGAGAAATAAAAATATACCCTAATGGTGTTACAAAGATTAACTAAAAATAGATCACAGTCATAAATCTAAAGGTCAAACTGTAAAACTCCTAGAAGATAACATAGGATAAATCTAGATGACCTAGGGTTTGATGATGACTTTTTAGATATGACAATGGAGGCACAATCCACCAAAGAGAGGATTGAAAAGCTGGACTTCATTAAAATTAATCACTTCTTTCTATGAAAGATTCCTTAATTTGCTGTCCTCAATTGTAATTTAGAGTTCTAATATTTGGAAAATATGAGATGATAAAAAATAATGTGTAAAAAGTAGATTTGTATATATTTGTGCTGGAAATTCTGAGATATTTCAATGAATTAACATGCTAAATTTCAGGGATAAAGAAGTCTGCATTTGTGTAGTGATTTCCAGTTCATCACATGCTTTCATACACATTTATCATCATGTTACTTTATATAAAAAGCATTCCTTTCCTACAATCTTTTTGTCAAGATGACCAAATAAGTGTGATCACTTTCACTGATGCTGAGGGTGGGTATATTCTCAACAAATGAAATCCACCCAAAAACAGCATTTCAAGTTTTCCCCAAGGAACCTGGCCTTACTGCAACTATCTAAAACTCATTTCAAGTTCTTCTTAGCTTCAGAACATTCAATAATTCATTGTTTTTTCCATTGGCCACCGCACTTCATTTGACCCTACATAAAAACCTGTATCCTCTTTCTGCTGAAAAAGCAACTCAAAAGACAAATATCAAAGTCTTTATAAAGGGCTTGTTATTCATACTATTGCTTGAGACAATATCACATCTCCCCCCTCAACACCCCAAGGAAATATGTTCAGGCCCAAGCAAATAGCAACTTCATTCAATCATGTTTCAAAATCTGAACCAATAGTAGTTACCAGAAAGATATCTAGGTCCTCTGGATAGTACCTGATATATTTGATGGTAACCTATTATTCAATAACTACTATATTGAAAAATAGTATAGTATTGAAAAATTTAAATTATTATTAAAAATCTTAAAGTAGAATTTCTAAGTTAAAATCTTGACACTGATTATAAACAGTATTATGCTAAGTTCTTAGGTTTTACTCCAAATCAGTTTTCTTCATATCATATTGGAATTTTGATCTGAAACATGCAAATGCATTACGATAGTCATTAGAACTATTCACCAACATTTCTGATTCTCTAACTTCTAGAAATAAAATAGGATCTCTCGCAATTAGGGGTGGCCAATGAAGTGTGGGCTTCCAAGTGGAGTAGTTAAAAGTTGGTGGTGCACAATTCACAGTACCTTTCTTCCTGTGCCTACCCATGTCCATGAGGCTAAAAAGAGTTAGCCTCTGTGTGAAGGAACTGTGATGGATATGTAGCAGAAGAGAAAAATAAACACTTGGTTTTGTTTTTGTTTTTGTTTTTGAGATGGAGTCTCACTCTGTTGCACAGGCTAGAGTGCCGTGGCGTCAGCCTAACTCACAGCAACCTCAAACTCCTGGGCTCTAGCAATCCTCCTGCCTCAGCCTCCCTAGTAGCTGGGACTATACAGGAGCATGCCACCATGCCTGGCTAATGTTTTCTATTTCTAGTAGAGACGGGCATGTCACTCTTGCTCAGGCTGGTTTCAAACTCCTGATCTCAAGTGATCCTCCTGCCTCAGCCTCCCAGAATGCTAGGATTACAGATATGAGCCACTGAGCCCAGCTAACGCTTGTTATTTTAAACCACAAATATTTTGAAGTTGTCTGTTAGTTTCCTAATCTAATTTATCTTGACTGACACATGCATGAAAATGTGAAAATGAAAATCATGTATTACAAGGTGAGTGTAATAGGCTGACTAAGGGCCCCCCAAAGATACCAGGTCCTGTGGGACATATAAATGTTACCTTATAACAGAAAAGCATCTTTGCAGATATGATTAGATTAAGGATCTCGAGAAAAAGAGATTATCCTGGATTTTCCAGATGTGATAAATGCAATGACAAGCAGTTTTATAAAAAAAAAAAAAAAAAAAAAAAAAAAGACAGGAGATGATTTTATACAGCCATATACAGAGGAGAAGTAACTGTGAAAAGGGAGCAGAGAAAGATTTGAAGGTGCTACTCTTAAAGAATGGAATGATGTGGCCACAATCCAAGGAATGCTTGCAGCCAACAGAAGCCAGAAGAGGCAATGAGTGGAATCTTACCTAGACTGTTAAGAAAGGATGTGGTTCTGCCAACACCTTGATTTCAGATCAGTGCTATAGATTTAGCACTTTTGGCCTCCAGAAATTTGAAAGAATACCTTCTCTTGTTTTAAGCCACCAAGTTTGTGAGAATTTGTTACAATAGCCTTAGAAAACTAATACAGCAGCTGAATATTTCAATAAGGTAGAAGTCTTGAATAAAATATATTTGTTTTTAGGTTTTTACCCACGAGTGAGCATTGGCCTCATATAAAATGTATTAATGCTAAATAATTTAATAAGCCCTAAACCCCATAAAACAATCAAACTGAACTTTATAGTAAGTGCTTTGTTTTATATTTGGAGCAAATATAAATTATAATATATAATATTATACATATATATTTCCTCTCAAAGCTCTTTTTAATACTCACGAAGATTTATTATACTCTAGGTAGCACATCAAAGAAATTATATCTCCCTGTAATGTCCTTTGATAAAAATGATCTCAATACAAATTGATAGGAAATCTAGAAAGCTTTTAAAGATACTTAATTCTATTTTCTCCCAGAGTAGATGTTTAGAAATATGTGTTTCACTAAACATTGCTAAATGCTTATACCTGCCGTAAGTTGTCAATCGGCTTGTATTAATAAGGATGCCAAGCAAGGAGTCATCCTATGAGGAAGGAAGTCTAATGCATACATTGCATAAAAAGGCCTTTTGCTTTAAGCTACCGAAGTCATTCAAATGCCATTGCCCCAGAATTAAAGCATGAAGTATGATGGCCATATAAAAAGCATGAGGCTCAGGGCCTTGTCTGAAAGTTTTATCACTAAGCCTGGAAAAGGGCGTATTGAGTAGATATTCAGTAAATATTCAGTAAATATTAAGTTGTATTTTTAAAACAAGATAAACTATAGACCAAGCTGTAATATTCGATTCTCTGCTTATTTAGCTTCTTATTGAGGACATGCCCTTTGTGATGCTTAATTTTATGTGTCAAGTTGGAGGATGTTTTGGGATGAGTTTACCATTTAAAGGGTGAACTTTGGGTAAAGAAGATTGCCCTTCTTAATGTGGTTAGGCCTCATCCAATCAGTTGAAGGCAGGACTAGAACAAAAAGACCACCTTTCTTGAGCGAGAGGAACCTCGCTAGCAGAGGGCCTTCAGACTTCATGCGTATCATCTGCATTCCAGGGCTCCAGCCTCACAGCCCTCACTGCAGATTTAAGACTTCCAAGCCTCCATAATTATGTGATATAATTCCTTATACCAAATCTCTTCTCTCTCCCACTCCACCATACAAACACACACACACACACACACAAAACCTGTTTCTCTGGAAGACATTAATACACTCTTAGACTTTGTAAAGAAATATTTTATACCTTGCCTCACTAAGCAGAATTGTGATGTCAAATTGAGCAGTAACTCATACATTTTGCTTTGTCTGCCTTTTTTGTGTTTCCTGTAGCCACTGCATCACTGATTGTTTTTTTTTTTTTTTTCCCCAAAAAACTGTTCAGGAGTATTATTGTGCTGTTTCAGGAGTATTATGTATGTTTTAAGTCTCATACTTTAGCTTTGTTTGCTTACTCGCTTATTTATCTATTTAATACATTCCTCTTCTCACCCAAATTTTTCTCTCCTGATAGAGTTGAACTTATACCGTAAAAAAAAAAAGCAAGAACTCTAGGTGGGAGGAAGGAAGCCAGATTTCTAGTCCTATTTCCATTGTTTGTTAATACTTGGTCATAGACCTTAATTTCCCCATCTGTAATATATAACTCTAATTCTTTCCCTGTTTAATTCCTAGAATTTATAGGATGATTAGATAAAAAAAAATGTATGCTAATATAATTTATAAATCAAGGGAATTAATTTTATTACCTCAAAACTGTGTGTTTTGCTGCACCATCAAACATTGGTTCTATTATGTTAACTAGTTAATAACTAATTTCTACTAATTCTGTTAATGCCTGAACAAATTAAAATCCATATATGCTCACATAAAATACAAATGAAATGATTAAACCAGGAGAGTTAATTTTGTTCAGGTAGAACATTAAGGGCCCTCCAAATTGCACAATACGTATTTCCTGTTTTTTTTTTTATCTACTGTGATTTACCACTTTTTTCTCCTTCCTCTTTGTTTGTCTCTGCTGTTTTCTTCATCTTTGAATTTTTGGCTGTGTTCATTATTCCCCTTTCACCTCATTTCACTTTTGTTAAACTCACATACATCTCTCTCTCTCTGAAGTTATTTTGATACTACTTTTTTACTTTTCCATATTTATGTATTTTAAAGCCATCAAGGAAAGCACTTCAAAAGCAATTGCAATGTATGTAGGCTTGTATTTTTTCCATCAGTCTTTGGTAGATACTTTATTTAAAAAAAAAAAAAAAAAAGAGTTCCACTAAAATCTCTGGAGTACTTGTCCCTTTCCTTCAAGTTTCATTGACATCTGGCAGATGAGAACACTGCAGTAATTTCATAGAAAGCCTGCCAAATACGACACTAGAAAAAGTACAAAGCATGTACTCTTTCTTGCTTCAAAAAGCCTAAGGCCTAATGACATCCTTAAATGCCTGGAGAAAGCAAATGATGACACGACTGCCGATAGCAGTGTTGTCAGGTGCTAGACTAAACGGACAGGGGCTGTCAAGAGGAGAAACCTCCCTTCTGGTCAGGAAATTATTCTGGTTATACACACATAAACACATCAGCTGTTTTCTATAACAGTTACTTCTGCACTACTTAGTTTGGGCAATTTTAATATTACAAGGAAATCAAGGGGATGCCTTTTTCCTACCGACTGATTGAAAAAATAGAGAATAAAAAATGCACCCCTTGTGATTTCTTTTCATAAAAGTAAAATACTACTTTGTAATAAATGAAAGATATTTTGTCCTTTTCTTCTCTTGCATCCAGATTTCCATTCCTTCCTGTCTCTTGGTGGCCCCATTATCACCTTTCCTTTTTCTATCTCCATCATTATCAATATCTATAGACTATTCGATCCATTCCTTATGCATTCAATTAGGCACGAATTTCCATAACTTGAAAAACATTTTTCTCTTCTCAACACTACTTTCCATCCTTCCTTTGATATTTTCTTTTCATAGTAAGGAGCTTCTAATGAATACTTTTTTAATTCTTTTTGACTGTGGTTTGGTACCTAGATATTATTGCTGGATATGTGAAATTTTTCATAGTAATTCCTAATTCAGGGGTGCAGGTGGTGGTGATGTATTTAATGGAGAAGAGACTTTATTTTTTAGTGAAATCTCAGGTAGGACTGATGCATCATAGTTTATGCCAGAACTGATTCACCATGCATTTTTCCCTCCAGGCTTTATTTTCTCCTTTACCTAGTATCTGGGGGTTACTTCCTGTAAATGTTGAGCCTGGAGCCATCTATTTCCTGCAAGGGTCTATGGTTGTGTGATCTCTTCAACTCATCAATTATCTTCTGTTTTTGTCGCCCTAAGTTTATTCTGAACTATTTCCCTTGTCCAATAAGTACCCTCAATGAGCCATGTCAGAATTGTATTAATGTTTCTACATGTTTTCTTTAATGAGTATAAAATTTCTTGTACTTCAAATATTTCTAGCTTATTTCAGAGATTAAAACTTGGCTGTTTTTGTAGATTATTATTTTGAAACAGGACCTATTTTATGTATATACTTTTCAACCACTAAGGAAAATGTAATTGGAGGGATGAGAGCTGGCCCCTTGAAGAGACTTAGAGCTCAAGACTTTATTCTAAGGGAATAGGGAGCTATTGAAGGGTTTTAAGTGTGGAATTTCACAGTCAAATGAAGACTTTGCTAAAATCCTTTTATTTTGGTAAAATATTAGATTTTTTAAGAAGCCAGGAGAGATCAACTATGTGGAACACTGCTGAGACATCATATAAAATGACTAAAATTAAATCTAAGAGAGTGCGTTAACTTTAAAAAGGCTAGGGGGATGGGCTAGTTGCAGTGGTTTATACCTATAACCCTAGCACTTTGGGAGGCCAAGGCGGGAGTATTGCTTGAGGCCAGGTGTTGCAGCCTGAGAAAGAGGAAGACCCCCATCTCTACAAAAAATGGAAAAATTAGTTGGATGTGGTGGTGTGTGCCTGTAGTCCCAGCTACTCAGGAAGCTGAGGCAGGAGAATCGCTTGAGCCAAGGTGCTTGAGGCTGCAGTGAGCTATGAACCACTGCACTCTAGCCCAGGCAACAGAGTGAGATGCTGTCTGAAACAAACAAATAAACAAAAGGCTAGGGGATATAGAATATAATTTGGAGTCAGATAAAGAGAAATGAGGGAAGTCTAACTTGAATCATAAAGACAGAGCGTTATAATCCCTGGATCAATTTCCAGAAGTAGGTTTTTTAACAGACCCAGAACCTCTTGAATGAAGGAGAGGCTGGGTCCTCTTGAGAAAGGACCTCACTATACTGTCAAAATTTATATGATTAATCTTTCTTTCAGCTTTCACCAAAGGGACCTACAGCCTTTTACCAGGGTGACTGTGCATTGGGAAAAAGGAAATAATTATACTTTTTAGGCACTACTAGGTGCTGGCTTTAAAGTGATACTAATTCCATGAAACCTAAAATGTCACTGTGGACCACAAGTCAGTGTAGGAGCTTGTGGAGGTCAAGTGATCAATGGAATTTTAGCTCAGGTCCATTTCATACTGGGTCTAGAGGGCCCGTGAACCCATCCTGTGGCTATTTCTCCGTTTATAGAATATAATTAACATAGACATATTCAGCAACTGGAAAAATTCCCACACTGGGGATTCTTCTCTTTCCCTCTTCAACATTTAGACTTAAACTGAAATTTCAGTTCTATAGAACATTATTCCGGACTCTCCCTGCAAGATTAGGTCAGGTCTCCTTATTATATGAACCCATATCACTTAACTTGTTATTTGCTTATTTATAACTTTTTTATTTTTTATTTGCTATTTTTAAGCATATCTTCTCTATTATTAATATATAGTGAACTCCAAGTGGGTAGGCAACTGTCTGACTTGTTCACTGCTACATTCTAAGCTTCTACAATGTTTAGAGTCTCAATAGGGAAGACATTTAATTAGTGTTTTTCAACTGGATGTCAGCATATATTTTTTCATTTAATCTGCAGTCGTATACATGTCACACACGCACACACACATTCACAAATGCAGCTTTCTAATTTATTCCAAGCTTCCTCTTTACTCCCTGCTCTTTATTTTATTGTCTAATCAAAGCTTCCACAGCCTCCTTGATTCACTCTTGAGGATGATCATTCACTGCTCTTTGTTTCCATCTTTCTTTTAGGTTCCTGTGTTAGTTGGGAGATGTTTTCTTCTCCATAAGTCAGACTTTTTTTTATCCATAATGTGTGTATATATTTTATGTCTTTTTTAATTTCAAAATATTAAGGAGGTATAAATGTTTTTGTTGCATGGATACCTTGCGTCATGCTTAAATTAGAGACTTTAGTGTGCCCCTCTCCAGAATAGTGTTCATTGTACCCAATAAATTTTTATCCCTCCCACCCTCCCTCTTTTATGATTTCCAGTGATCTTTACATCCCTTTGTGCCCATGTGTGCACATCATTTAGCTCCCAATTATTAGAGAGTACATGTGGTGTATGTGTTTCCATTCCTGAAATGCTTCACTTAGAGTAATGGTCTCCAGTCCCATCCAAGGTGCTGCAAAAGATATTATTTCATTTCCTTTTTGGCTGAGTAGTACTCCATGCTATATATAAACACACACATTTTCTTAATCCACTCATGAATTGATGGGCACTTATGTTGATTCTACATCTTTGTAATTGTGAATTGTGTTGCAATAAACATTTGAGTGCAGGTGTCTTTTTGATAAAATGACTTCTTTTCCTTTTGGTAGATACCCCGTAGTTGGATTGCTGAGTAGAATGGTAGATCTACTTTTATTTCTATGAGGAATCTCCATGCTATCTTCCATAGAGGCTGCAGTCCCACCAACAATGTATAAGTGTTCGTTCTCTCTGCATCCATGCCAGCATCTATTGTTTTTCAGCTTTTTAATAATGATCATTCTTACAGGGGTAAGGTGGTATTCCTTGTGGTTTTAATTTGCATTTCCATGATGATTAGTGATTTTTGTTGGTCATTTGTTTATCTTCTTTTGAAAAACTTCTGTTCATAACTTTTGCCCATTTTTTAAAAAATTTCAGAGTATTACAGGGACAGAAACACTTTGGTTACATAAATTGCCTTTGTACCGCCCCAGTCAGAGCTACAAGTGTGCCCATCCCCCAGACAGTGTGCACAACACCCATTAGGTGTGAGTTTATCTATACCCTCCTCTCCCCTTCCCCAAGCCAGATAACCAATGAATGTTACTTTCATATGTGTGCATAAGTTTTGATGGATTAGTACCAATTTAATGGTGAATACAAGTGGTGTTTGTTTTTCCATTCTTGTGCTACTTCACTTAGAAGAATGGGCACCAGCTCTATACAGGATAATGCAAAAGGTATTAGTTCATCATTTTTATGGCTGAGTAGTACTCCATGATATACATATACCACATTTTTCTTTTTTTTTTTTTTTTTTGAGACGGAGTCTCACTCTGTTACCCAGGCTGGAGTGCCGTGGCATCAGCCTAGCTCACAGCAACCTCAAATGCCTGGGCTCAAGCAATCCTTCTGCCTCAGCCTCCCAAGTAGCTGGGACTACAGGCATGCGCCACCATGCCTGGCTAATTTTTCTATATATATTTTAGCTGTCCATATAATTTCTTTCTATTTTTAGTAGGGACGGGGTTCTCACTCTTGGTCAGGCTGGTCTCGAACTCTTGAGTTCAAAGGATCCGCCTGCCTCGGCCTCCCAAAATATATACCACATTTTATTAAGCCACTCATGTATTGATGGGCACTTGGGTTGTTTCTACATCTTTGCAATTGTGAACTGTGCTGCTATAAACATTTGAGTACAAATGTCTTTAGTATAGAATGACTTTTTTCTCATTTGGTATAATGGGATTGCTGGATCAAATGGTAGACCTTATTCAATAAATGGTGCTGGGATAATTGGATAGCCACATGTAGAAGACAGAGACAAGATCTGCACCTCTCACCACTCACAAAAATCAACTCATGATGGCTAACAGACTTAAACCTAAGGCATGAAACCATAAGAATTCTAGAATAAAATGTTGAAAAAACTCTTATAGACATTGGCATTTCTTCCTCCCACAGCAAAATTTGTTGTTTGCTATACATTTTCTAATTATGTTCAAATTTATTTTTAATTCTAAACCTTTTTTGATTTTTTTGTGCTCTATCTCATCTTTTCCTATCACAGTTTTTCTTTTTTTATTAAATCAGTTGGAGCATGACTTCCATTAACTCATGTTGGTATTACTGTTTTATTATCTTTACCTCCTAATCTACTGTGTGATAATTCCTGTGAAATATTTAATAGAAAAATATATTATACCATTCTTCCATTGGGAAAGATTTTTTTCTTTGGTTCTATTTTTTAAGGAAGAAGCAAACTGAAATATCTTACAAAGAGAATATTCTTTTTGTTAATAGCATACATTCTAATTCAATTGGAAACAATTCAATATATTAACAATATAAATTTAAACTAACTCAAATAATTATTTTCATTGTGATATTTAATATAAACACTGAGCTTCTGAATAATGTTACTATAGATAATTTGTATGCATTATCTACATTTCTATATGCAGATTATATTATTATGTAAAGATTTTTTGATTTAGTTAGCTATTAGCACACTTGACAAATTTCATTTGTACATGAGCTCATGTTCTCACTGCAGTCAAAGGATGTTGGATAATTGTTAAAGTATTTCTACTGTTTTAAAGAAATCTCTGAACATCATGTATATTTGTCTTCAGAAAGAGCAGTAATGAATGCATGGATTGAAACCCCATATTTAAGTTATTGTGTAAGTCCTATGGCAATTTCTGAAAAGATTAGTGATGAGGTCAGTTTGCTCTATAGGCATGAGTTCTCTCTTTCCTATACTCCAGTTTAAATATAACACCAGAATCCAATTATCCTTGAAGATTAGCATTTCCAATAATGAAATTATTAGTTACAGTGTATTCTTTGATAGGGAATGTTTACCTTTTATTACTCACACAGCATAGGCAACAGGTTGTACATAATAACTTATAAATGACAGAATTTTATCTGGAGCTTATCTCCAAAAGGTATTTTTCCTTGCTATCTGAGAGCTGTTTACCAATTAAAAATGGCACTTGGAAACTTAACTAAAGAAACACAACCTATTTTGTAGGCAAACGTCAATATAGAATTTTCATGTAGGTTTAACATTTCTTAGATGCCAGGGTATGTTTTGAATAGTTGATTTGTTTATCTGATACCTCCCCATAATATGTTGCAGCAATCTCATATAAAAAGAAAATTTGTATTATTATTCTTACACAAGTAATATTATTTACTCTAGAAGAAAAAAAATGGAAATTTGAGACAAATAACAACAAAATCATCTGTAAGTCTACAATACAAATAACCAATTAAATTTTGGCATATAATATTCTAAGTAGAAGTATTTAAGAAGAAGTGGTGAACTTCTATTGTCTTTTCACATTTTACCTTTTATAAGATGTATGAAGGAAAAGACAAGACTTCTATATTTCTACACAAAATTTTATTAAAAATTTAAAAATTAAGCTAGAATAGGAAATTCAAAAGAATAGTTCAGGCATAATTTAAAAATAGTGATACATGTATTCCCAAAAAACCAGAAATGCATTTCAATTCTAGTCTTTTCCACCTCTTGTGAGTAGTGATGCTAAAGATCTTTACAAATCATCACCACTCCAGAGGCAATATGGTACAAAGCTTAAGAGCATGGTGCACGTGACCAAAGGGCAAGGATACAAAATCCTGGCTCTGCCACTTAGTTTTGGTATTTCCCTGGGTAATAACCCTTCTATTCCTCAACTTTGCATAGGGTTGTCAGAATTATTAAATAAATCTGTAAATATAAAACTCTTGATGATGGACCTAGCATGATGTAAGCATAATGTATGTTTCCTATTTTAATATACAGAGTATTTGTTAGTGTCTGTTAGGCTAGACAAAAGGCTTCAAATAATTTCCTGATTGTATATTTCAAAATGATTTTATATCAAAAGAGAAATTTTGAGAATCTGAAGACTCTTCTTATTCCCTCTAGCATATTTACACTCCTTCTCAATTTTTAAGAGCTTATACCCCATACAAGAAAATAAACACACAGTGATAAGCTACTCCAGCTTCATCTGAAGAGTCTACATTCTTCCACATGAATCCATCTCTTCTGATTTTTACTCTTAGATAGCTTCTGTGGTTAAATACATAAGAGTAAACTTTCCTCATGCGTTTCCTTTCTATCATGTTTACAATACATCGCCCTTAAAATATGACAATGACCATTGTTATGTAAGTGGAGATAGGCACTCCTCTCATTCACAGATGATTGTCACACATCTCTACTTCAGGTAAGAGAATCACATTCTTTGATTTAAATGTTTCCTGCTGAGATACATGAGAATAAAAGCAATGTTGTAGGAAGACTGTCAACAGAGTACTCTGTCTTCTATTTAGCTCAAGTATGTGAATGAGAACATACAAACACATTTTGTCAAATGTGTAAGGCACAGCAGAGATGATCCTCCTGTAGGTTGCCATATTTTAAAAACCATGTTTATGTGTCCAAAATTTGCTGTTTATTATAGACAGCTGTGTACTAAATTTTCCACTTTTAATATTATTATTGACCAGAAAAATGACATTATGATAGATTCTTCCCTAATTCAACATTTTTTAACTTAGATTATGGCCATCTAACTTTTTAAACTGTTTTTGACTTTGGCATTGGGTGGCTTTCTTTTTCTTTTATTTTGACATAAAGTTTGATCTTAAATTTTTTTTTCTATTTAAAATTTCTAAGTCACACTATTTGTATCTTCTTAAGTTATGATTTTGATATTTGTTTTCTTGAGTTTTAGAGGGTTCAGAACATGCTACCCAAAATATGGTGCCTTGGCATATTGTATATTTTAAACTGAAAGAACTTAAATGACAGGTGCAGCAAGGAATCTCTGACTTCCTCTTTTCCCACTGAAGCAGGTTATAGAAACAGCAAGTTCTGGAAAGACTCTTTGACCTTTCCCTTCTCCTCTGAAAGCAGATCATAAGACCTGCATGTAAGAACCATCCTCCCTATACCCAGAGGAAAAGAACATGTTTATCTCCAAAGATGGAAGAGGAACCTGAGCAAACATCCCTTGCTAAGTTCCCCCAATTCACTACCCTTAGCTCACACACTCTTTTCCTATTACATCTTTCTATGACTTTCCACTATTCATTAAACCTAGTAAACATGCTTAGGCTTAATTGCTTCTTTGTGTCTTAATCTCCTTATGGAGGCTCCAGTATCATGAAAACATATTAAATAAATCTCTATGCTTATTTCTTGTTAATCTGTGTTTTGTAAATCTAATTTCCAGGGTCCCAGATGGAGAACATAGGAGGGTAGAGGGAAAAAGTATTTTTTTTTTTCCTTTTCTACTATCCTGTTTTTCTTTTTTCTAACAGGATTCAAGCATACCCTGAGTGCCTTGAAAAGAGAAGCTAGACATGAAAAACCACTTGAAAATGATGGGTAGTTGTTTGAAATCAATTTGTTTTATGGTATAAATCATATGCCATGATTACATCAGAAAGACTTCTAGTCATGGTTAGGAGCTAAATGATATCTCTATATATTTATAACTTATAAAGGTATACTATTTTAGAAAGAGAAATTAGGGCAAAGATCAAACAGTTTTTGAAGGGTGGAATTTTTAGTTTTGGTAGAGATAAGAACAAGAATATGAAAACAAAATAAAAACAAATTTATGTCTTTTAAAATTAATACAATTAATATAATTAGCATTGTTTTCATAAATGCTATCCTATGTCAAAGACTTAATTAGGTATGGCAAATTAGCTTGCTCAATATTTGTTTAAACTTTTAGTATACCTTGCTGGACTTCATGCACTGGAGAACCTAAAATTGCATTCCCTAGGCACCTTTTAAACTAAGTTTCTGGAATTCATTTAGAAGCTATTTACTAAGATTTGCATTCAGACCAGAGTTAAGTGAAGACTATAATAGCAAAGGCTAATAAGATATATTACCAGAAGTGCCTACTTACTTCAAGTTGGTAAGAAATTAGCCACATGGTATTGACTAGTTAAGTTAAAAAATCTGAAAAAAATAAATTCTGCCACTAACAAATTTGAAAATTATATCAAGTGACCCCAGACTCTGCAATAATCCATTTCCTCCCTGTCTGCCTCCTTTCTCTGATTTCCTACTTCTACCTTTTTTTTATGTTGTTCTATTGCTTAGGTTGTTTCTTAAATGTATTTTCTAAGAGAATAACTATTTCTTACCTGAGTACTCTGGGCCTTTTTCAAAAGTATCAATATTCATGGGAATACTCAACAAGTGTTTAAGAACTTCTCTATATCAAGTAAAGCAATAGGTAGCCTCTATGTGATTTTAATCTAGCCTTGTCCTTCTTCAATAAGGTCAGAATACAGTAGAGAGAGAGACATAGATAGTACCAACTTCACTGTAATATGAAAGAATGAATAACATCATATTGAATTCTAAAATAATTATAGAAAACTTATATGGATCAGTTGCTGAGAAAATAATGTATAAAGAAGCAAATACATTACCATTTGTGCTTAGGCAAGTATTCACCCAGTATATATTGTTATATAGCCACTACCTTAGCCTTCGTGTTTTTAGAGAAGAAAGGCAGTGCATGTAATTCAGACACTATTAATATTTAAAGTTATGAAAGTCTGCTAATGCATTCCTCAAAGGGTCTGTACTCTTCTTGAAATAAAAAGTAATATATAGAGAGTTTTCTTCCTTTAAATATTTTCAGTTTCTTCTAACCAATTCATAACACATAGGTTCTCTAGGCTATGTTATTATCTGTTTTCTTATTCAGCTCATCTGCTATAAAAAAATACCATACACTGGATGGCTTATAAACAACAGAATTTTATTTCTCACTATTCTGCAGGCTAGAAATCTGCGATGAGGGGACCATGATAGTCATGTTCTGCTAAAGGCCCTCTCCTGGGTTTTAGTGCATTTTGTCATTGTATCCTCACATGGCAGAAAGCAGAGCAGAGAAGGCAAGCTCTCTTATGACTTTTATAAAAGCACAAACCCCATTCATAAGGGCTCCTCCCTTATGACCTCATCTAATTCTAATTATTCTCAAAGGCTCTACTTCCTAATATCATTAAATTAGGGAATATGAGTTCAACATATGATTTTGAAGGGGGAACAAGCATTACATATTTAAAGGTAAATTCATTTTTTCTTATTTCTGGTTATTTGCACATCTATATTAATATCAATATTGACTTCTCCCCTTATAGCACTTGGTATTGTATTGTCCCTTTAACTTTTATAATTTGGAATGTAGCCATAAATTTAACATTCCTTACTCTCTTAATTCAGTAAGAATATAATAGTCTATGATTTTATGTGAATTTATAATTATCTTCTATTAAATTGCATAGCTATGCTTAAAAGCCTTCAGATGTTACAAATTTTTTCCGTAAGTATAACTCAAAACATCTGGTAGTCTAATTTAGCTTTAAAAACATTGCATGATGGATAATTAGATATTTAATGAGTTATAGATATTTACAGATAATTTTTTTTTTTGAAAAGTCAGCAATGATTTCACCAAAGAAAAAATACGGTGTAAGAAAGTAAGTCCTCATTCAATGCCAACACACAACACAGGCACATGAATACCTTCCCCCAAAACACCAAATAATGCTCACCACAGAACATATGAAAGAACATGATGGCAACACATTTCACAGCACATAGAATGTCACTCTTACAGTTTCAGGAATAATCAGAAACCAAGATAAAACCAGATTAGGATTTCAAATGCTAATGAATATTCTACTCATCTTTACTTCAAGAATTTTTGTTTGGTTTATACAAATATTTCCATTGTACCATCCTTCAGGAAAGCGTGCAAGAAATACAACTGTATTGTGTAAAATGTGGTAAAGGCACGAACAAGATGACCAATGTTTTCAAAAGGAAAGAAAGAAAGAAATGCCTATTCATATATTAATACATAAGAACTTGTCTAGTGTGGACAAACTTTTCTTTATAGACTTTAGAACACAGTGATTCATTTGATGTACAGCACGGGTGAAATCTTTTCCCAGCCTCAATCAGTCACTGATGTTGTATTTGTGGACTGATATTATCAATTCATCTCATATCCTGTTAGAGTTAAAAGGGGGTGGCATTCTGGGGAGAACAACAGCTTTTCTAGCAAACAGCATCAATACTTATTTAGAATAGAGAAGCTATATAAATTTAGTAAGTCTCTCCTCAGTTCTGATTCAGGACATTTTTCTGCCCAAAGGTTAAGCCATTTGCAAGTTAGGAAATGAAAAATAAATCCTTTCTTTTGTAGGATGTTAACTTCAAATTTTAAAAATTCAGGTTACCTTTTAGAAATACTTCCAGTTCTCTTAATGTTAGTCAATCATTTATCACCATAAAACACAACCTGAGTCTGAAATATTGACAAAATTCATGTGTTTTATGAGCAATGCAAGTATTTACTGGAAGAAATCAAACCACAAATGACTAAGGCACTATTACATACTGAGATTATGTACAGAGTGTGAAAATTGTGACTGAAAAGCAATTTGGAATCAGCATTTTCTGGTATAGTAATATATCTCTTTATTTCAATTTCTACCATATATATCATCTATATCAAAAACAAACCCCTCTGAGGCATGACAGTACCTGATAGAATCAGGAAATTTGTGCTGGAGTAACAAAATTGCAATGATAAATAAGCTTTCCATTTTAGTGACTCCTCAATTTCTACAGTTATTTTTTATATCTGTTTCTGAGGGCAAACTTAGTGCTGCATAATTAAAAAGATTACAGTGCATTGGTTGATATGACTTTGAAAGACATTCAATTAGAATTGTGTAGAGTTTCTGAGCAAGGGGGGAAAAATGTGATACCGTGAAATATTTTCAATGTTTGCAGCTCCCGAACATTTGAAGAAAAATGGTCAGAATGACCAAAGCTAATAGACTAGAGCGATTGTAATACTGGCAAATTACAAAACAAACTTTCATTGAATTTAAGATCAAGCGTTTTTGCTGTCTTCCTTTTACATTTTTCTTCTCTCCTTTTGTTTATCTCCTGTATTCTTTTGATGATAAAAAGAGAGTTTGCAGACTTGACTTAAACAGATATGCAGTGATGACTTCTATTATAGTCTCTTTTGTTTCATCAAAGCAATAAAATTATGGTAGACAGATCAAGAAAATATCATATTATATTAGGCATGGAGAAACATTAAAAATACTTTTGTTTAGCTCACAAAAGAAGAAAAGTAGTGTAAAATTCTTCTGCTGCTATGGCCATGTTCAAAGTTCTATGAGACAATAGTGATCATGATGATAATGGTGATGATGATAATGATAATGAGGGACTAGGAGGAGGAAGAATATCTATTTTAAAAAAGTATGTCAGGGTCATTCTAGCCATTCATTGCAATTTTTAAAAAACTTAATAATTATTAAAAAGAACTTATGAGGGAGGTAATGTCAGGATGGGCTGTATTTTATAGGTTTTTCTTAAGGAAAATTTTTGACAAAATGATAAGCATTTTAAAATTATGGTTGATAAATAAACATGAGGAGAAGTTGGTTTTCTTTCTGTTCATTTCCTATTTACATTATTACTGAGTGATGTTCATGAGGCATTGTGTTTAACACTGAGTATGCAGCAGGTAACAAGACAAACAGAAATCTTACTCTCATCAAACTTACATTTCAGTGTAAGGAAATAGAAGATATACCAGTAAATGAGTAAAATGACAACTTATATAAGGAAACAGTCTCCTTGGATGTATGGCTGATTTTAAATCTGGGACAGGGGAAATCTAAAAGAACCTGTAGTATCTTAAACTGCCAGAGTGTAAAGAAGTGCTAAACAAACCAACAAGCAAGAAAATAAATCAAGGAGGCTGGGCGCGGTGGCTCAGGCCTGTAATCCTAGCACTCTGAGAGGCCGAGGCGGGTGGATTGCTTGAGTTCAGCAGTTCGAGACCAGCCTGAGCAAGAGCAAGACCCTGTCTCTACTAAAAATCGAAAGAAATTATATGGACAGCTAAAAATATATATATAGAAAAAATTAGCCGGGCATGGTGGCGCATGCCTGTAGTCCCAGCTACTCGGGAGGCTGAGGCAGGAGGATTGCTTGAGCCCAAGAGTTTGAGGTTGCTGTGAGGTAGGCTGATGCCACAGCACTCTAGCCTGGGCAACAGAGTGAGACTCTGTCTCAAAAAAAAAAAAAAAAAAAATCATATTGTCAGTAAAGAGTGATAGTTTCACCTCTTCTTTCCCCATTTTGATACCCTTGATTTTCTGCTCTAGACTTCAAATCAACAGTACTAAAGAAAGACAAAGCTGGTCATTATATAATAGTAAAGGGACTGATTCAACAAGAAGACATAACAATCCTAAATATTTATTCACCCAACACAGGTATGGCCATATTCATAAAGCAAATCACACTATATCTAAACAAAGTGATAAACAACAGCATTATAATAACTGGGGACTACAACATCCCACTGACAGAACTGGAAAGATCCTCCAAGCACAAAATAAACACAAAAACTTTGGACATAGATGGGGCTCTGGAACAAATGGACCTAAGGGACATTTACAGAACCTTCTACCCCAGAACCACTGAATAGACCTTCTTCTCATCAGCACACAGAACATTCTCTAAGATTGATGACATCTTAAGCCACAAAACATTTCTCAGCAAATTCAAAAAAATAGAAATTACACCATCTATCTTTTCAGACCACAGTGGAATAAAATTAGAAATCAATTCCAAAGAAACATTCAACTCTACACAATGTCATGGAAATTAAACAACCTGCTGGTGAATGATTACTGGGTCAAGGAGGAAATTAAGAACTCAAAAGATTCCTCTAACTAAACAAAGAAAGGGACACAAGTTATCAAAATCTGTGGAATTCAGAAAAAGCAGTCCTAAGAGGAAAATTCACAGACTTAATCACCTACATAAAAAATACAAGAGAGAACACAAATCAACAATTAAATGAATTGTCTCAACGAGTTAGAAAAGGAAGAGCAAACCTATCCCAAACCCAGCAGAAGAAAAGAAGTAACTAAGGTCATAGCAGAACTAAATTAAACAGATAAAAAAAATAATTATATTGAAGATTAATGAACAAAAAGTTGGTTCTTTGAAATGATAAACAAAGTGGTAGTCCTCTCACTAGATTAACCAGAAACAAACAAGAAAGGACTGTAATTAGTTCAATCAGATATGAAAAAGGAGATAGTACAATTAATACCACATACATATAAAATATCATCTCTGAGTACTATAACTATCTCTATGCACATAAGCTTAAAAATGTTGAAGAAATGGACAAATTCTTGTTATTTTTATTACATAGTGAATTGTTGCTTAAAGATGGGGATATATTCTGAGAAGTATGTTGTTAGGCAATTTTGTCATTGTGTGAACACTAATTACACAAACCTAGATGGTATGACCTACCCCACACCTGGGCTATTTTGTATAGCCTCTGTTACTACACTGAATACTATAGACAATTGTAACACAATGGTATTTGTGCCTCTAAACATAGAAAAGGTATAGTAGAAATATTCAATACATGGGGCCACCATCCTATATGTGGTATGCCATTAAAAGTTTACCTGCTTATATGTGCTTTTATTATTTGCAGAAAGATTGTGATTTTTATGTTTTCCATGAAATGTTGATTTCATTACTTCATTAATTTCACCAAACTTATTTCATAGGATATATTTAATGAATGGTATGCCCACTTTGAAAGTAAAATAACACAGGTTCCTACGGAGATAGAGGAAAACAGAGTAATAGTAATGATTAATATTACAGTTATGCTGTGTACCTTCCCTTGCTCCTCTGTATCTATACTCTCCTTTGCCCTGGGCTCTGGGAGGCTAATTGTGTGCACTCCCTCCTCCCTCTTACTTCAGTTTGTGTCTGCCTAATGAAAAACAACAAAGACAGATAAGAAAAATACAGAGAGTGAGGTTGAATGTACCCTCCAGGGTTGCCTCTGGGTAGTTGCATCTTTGCCCCTTTCTCCTCTATAGGCTGAAAAGTGTTCATTTTGACCGGCCATTCCCAGTCCAATGGTATTGCACTATCCTTTGTGGTTCTTCTCACATCTTGCCCACAGCTTTTGTACATGGTCTCGTTAAAAAAATCCCTTCAAATTACCATCTTGGTTGGATGTGCCATCTGTTTCTGGCTAGGACCCTAACTGCCAGGAAGTTTTCTTGCAAATGAGTAGACCTCATGAAGAGTATCTTAACTATTAGGATTCAGCTCCATGTTTACTGAGAAGAAGCACAATGAAGAGCCATTATCTAGGCTTTGCTTTAGGTATGAATAATTAGAAAGTCACTTCTACTCTTATATGATTCCAAAAAGAACACTGCCCCAAACACATATGTTTCCCAAATAATTTTAATTCCTTTAATAGTGTTTCTGTGTTACATGAAGACAAAACGAAGTAAGACCTTCAGATATCCAGGATCAGCATTTGGTAAGGTGAAAACAGGTTTGCTATTTATGTCCTCAAGTTAATGAAGTGATCAGAAACAACAATATGGACAAAATAATGGGTCAAGAGAAAATAAAGCAATGGGAGAGAAAAGAGGTTCTAAGTGTTGAAGGAAAGAAAGACCTTTTTAATGTAAGATAATGAGCATCCATAGGAAAGATTTCAGAGGACAGATAGCTGTTTTTAACAAAAGTGAATAACTTAAAGCATAAACATACTCTGGGGAAAAGATTCCTTATTTAATAAATGGTGCTGGGAAAACTGGATATCCACATGTAGAAGACTAAAACAGGACACACAGCTCTCACCCCTCACAAAAATCAAATCACGGTGGTTAACAGACTTAAACCTTAGGTCAGAAACTATTAGAATTCTAGAAGAAAACGTAGGTAAGACTCTTACAGACATTGGCCTAGGCAAAGAATTTATGAGGAAGACCCCTAAGGCAATCACAGCAGCAACAAAAATAAATAAATGGGACCTGATCAAATTAAAAAGCTTCTGCACAGCCAAAGAAACAGTCACAAGAGTAAATAGACAACCTACAGAATGGGAAAAAATTTTCGCATACTACACATCAGATAAAGGACTGATAACAAGAATCTACTTAGAACTCAGGAAAATCAGTAAGAAAAAATCGAACAACCCTATCAAAAAGTGGGCAAAGGACATGAATAGAAATTTTTCAAAAGAAGATATAAAAATGGCTAACAAACATATGAAAAAGTGTTCAACATCTCTAATCATCAGGGAAATGCAAATCAAAACCACAATGAGATATCACTTAACTCCAGTGAGAACGGCCTTTATCAAAAAGTCCCAAAACTATACATGTTGGCGTGGGTGTGGAGAGACAGGTACTCTCATACACTGCTGGTGGGACTGTAAACTAGTGCAGCCCCTGTGGAAAGCAATGTGGAGATACCTTAAACAGATTCAAGTAGACCTACCATTCGATCCAGCAATCCCATTACTGGGCATCTACCCAGAAGAACAAAAGTCATTCTATAAAAAAGACACCTGCACCCGAATGTTTATAGCAGCACAATTCACAATCGCAAAGATATGGAAACAACCCAAATGCCCATCGATTCATGAATGGATTAGCAAAATGTGGTATATGTATACCATGGAATATTACTCAGCTATTAGAAATGATGGCGATATGGCATCTCTTTGGTTCTCCTGGAGTGAGCTGGAACCCATTCTATTAAGTGAAGTATCCCAAGAATGGAAAAACAAGCACCACATGTACTCACCAGCAAACTGGTTTCCCTGAGAGCACATTTGGGATTCACAACAATTGGGTATTGGACAGAGGTCGGGGCTGGGTGGAAGGGATGGGTGTATACCTACTTGATGAGTGCGATGCGCACTGCCTGGGGAATGGACACGTTTGAAGTTCTCTCTGGCGGGGATGGGGTGGGGGGAGGGGAGGAGTGCACACCTACATGATGAGAGTGATGTGCACTGTCTAGGAAATGGACACAACTAAAGCTCAGACTTGGGGGGATGGGGAGGCATGGGCAATGTATATAGCCTGATCTTTTGTACCCCCTTGATGAGCTGAAAAACAAACAAAAAATAAAAAAAAAAAAAAGCATAAACTACAGGAAGACATTTTTTTTTTCAAGTGCAACATCGTTAGTATTCAAAAAATATAAAGAAATGAGCACCAAGGCAGTTCATTTAATTATGAGTTTGACTAATTCTGAATGGGAAAATGCTTTTTTATTAGATAATTTGGAAACAAATAACTTACCATGTACTGATAAGTAAAAGACACTGAGGACTCCTCACTGCGATTTTAAAAACAAAAAAGATTTCCTTTGGAACCTGTATCTATGGGTTTTATGCTTCACAAACACTCTCAGACATTTACATTTGAAGGGGAACCTAACAAACTGGAACAAAATGACAAGTGATTTGGTTTCTATTTTTTTTTTCTTCCTGTATATAGAAGGAAGACAATTTGATTATTTCACAGAGCTTTAAATCTAGGATAACTGAAATAATTTAACAAATACAGAATTAGCAACCTAAGACTGACTTAGTATTTTCATAATATAGTATACAAAAGATGTGTAGATACGTTTTAGTGAACAAAGACACTTAAAAATACTTTCTCTGATGTAGTTTTAGGGACTTATAGTTGACAATGTCTCTAGCTTTTGAATAAATCAGCCTGAAATATGAACAGCTATATGTCTGCCATCACCATAGTGAACCACCATGGCAATGTTTATTTTTCAATCACACACCCATTTCATTAAATGAAGGCAGTATAAGTCCTGAGAATAAACTCTGTTCATTAGATTTTTAAAATAGTTTTGCTCAAAATATTTAGAGAAAATATAGTCTTGTCCCATTACATTTAAAAGTATGTCTCAGGCAAACACTAGCTTGTAACAGTTTTAGAAACTTGATAAGGTAATTAAGACCCATTTATATGACATTTTCAGCAGTTTCTAGGTAAGGACTAACAATGATAAGTCTTTCTTTGAAAAATCTAAATATATACGTGTAAAGATGTTTGCTGTGGAGGTATGTGTGCATACACATACTCTTGCTTGAATTGAAGAAAAAGGAAGAGATTGATAAAAAATGTAATTACAGAAGAGTTACAATGAAAAGTGAAGCTACAATTAAAAAGTGAAAGTGTCATATAAAAAAAAGGTGCCATTTTGGGTATGTTGTACTCTTAAATGTGGACATAGATATATATTAAACATTATTATTATTATAAATTGTAGTTTTAACTTCAGTCCCAAAATATATTTTGATTTCATTTCCTTTCTTGTATTTGTTTACATTTTCTCTAGTGTTCATAAAAGATTATTTTTTTTCTACTTATTTTTGTAAGTGTTTCAGGTAGGTTTTTTTCCAGTTCTCCAACAGACTCATAACACTCTACTCAAAAAGGTTAAAAGTTATCAATCTGACAGATTTTTATTTGTTTGTTTTGTTTGCTTCCTGGTGACATGCATCTTGAAATTTTCAATCTTCTTATCCCAAACAATATCAATGGTTGTGTAGGTAGATTCTACAGACATCTTTCTGGGGTTTCATTTTTCCATTGTTCAAGAACATTCATTTTCCCTCTTTTCTATTGGATTTACTATTTACTGAATCTATTATCTTCTTATTTCGTATTCCTGCTATTTTCATGGATTTCATCCTCTAGAGATTCTGGGGAAAGGTACATAGGAGGAAGCTTTTGAAATGCTCCTTTAATAGAATATCTTTATATTTTGTTGAAATTCAGTGGATAATTTGGCCAATGTAGCATTCTAAACTCCCTCAAAATTTCGAGGACATTTAAAAATATATTATTTTTTGTCCTTATCTTCATAACTTAATTTTGATTTTAATTCCTTTTTATTGTGATCTTTTAGTTACTCTTTCCTCTCTATGGAAGCTTTTTAAGAACTGCTCTTTATCCCAGCGTTCTGTCATTTCTTGGTTATATGCTTTGGTGTGTATCTTTTAAAGTTTTTTTTATTGGGTTCTAAATGACTGTGTTTAATTATAAGAGATAGTCCTCTGTTATTTTTTAACAACCTACTTCCCCACAGTTTTTCCTTTCTCTCTTCCTAGAACTCTCATGATTAGATATTAGATCTCCAGGATTGAGCACTGATTTTTCTTATATTTTTTCAAAAATTTTCTGTCTCTGTTTCCTCCATCCCCCACTCAATTCTGTTTGTAGACTTTTGTAGAAATATTTTTATTCTGAATAGTGCAATGTTGGTAAATATTTAACAATCATTTGTCTGTCAAAATATATGTATGTAGATATGCATATATGTTTGATATAATATTTGTTGATATAAAGGGTTTGTATCATACACCTCACAAATAGTAAATTATGTAATGCTCTTAAGTTTAAATTCCAAATAGCAATAGATTCTCACAGAATATTTTCATTGATTTTGTTTTGTTTTGTTTACCTGTATCCAACTTATGGTTGCAAATCCCAAAATGTTGTTTTAATATTAATATTGGTTGTTACAGTCATTTACTTTAATAAATAATACAAAAGTAAAACAACAAAAACATATTCTGGGAACCTTACTCATTCATCAATGGCATGAGCTACTTTGTTATTGAATTGGGTAATTCTTTGGAAATACTGGAAATAGCTCCTCAATTTTTCATGCTATTCATAATGTAAAATCATTATAAATCTTAAGTGTAATCTACATTTTTAACATTTTGTGTATTTTTGAAAAGAATCTGCACATTTCACAAAACAGTAAATCATGGCAAGATTTATAGATTTTGTCAATTTCCATGATACAAATATTCCCACTGTGGCCAATTTCAAGCTACAACCTGAGATCACTGAATGGGGAGGTGAAAATAGATGTGTTATAATTCATTATTAATAACATTTCCTATTTACTGAGACAATAGATGCAAATAACATCAAGAGCATAAATAACAGTAAAATGTATTAATATAATTAGGAAATGATAATTTTTGAACATCTTTTGTCTTTTAAAATATAATTTATCTAGCAGTAAGTTTATAATTTAATGTTTAACCATAGCTCACAAAATTTCATGAAGAATTAAGAAGTGGCTCTTAACAAGCTGGCACAGCTTTCTCCAGCACAATACTGATACCAATGATTCATTTACATTTTTAAACATTTGAGTTGCAAAAGCTTTTAGGTGCTTTCTAAATGTTTATTTATATTATTATTATCTGTTTATTATATATAAAGTATATGTTATAGTTATTTTATCACTGACTTTTGGTTCTAGTTATTATTGATTTTGCAATTGTTTCATCTTGTTTGTCCTTGGTCTTCCATTTTAAAGATTTTTGCTAAGATTTGGGGGATGCTTGTGGGTTCATGCATATATGAAAATGCAACTTTATGAAACAGATTGAGATCTCTGCGTACATATAATGTATAGGGATTGTTGTTTGCAGGGATTTTCTGTAAAGTGATGAGGTGGTGAGCTGCCTTTCTTATATGAAGATCTATAAACACAAGATTCTAAAGATTTTTCATCTAGGCTGCTCAGCTAAAGTTTCAACAGTATCCAGTGTGCTAATATAATTACATTTGTCTGTCTCCTTTCATTCACAATATTTTATTCTCTTGTTATTTAATGTCTTCTTCAGATTGTCGTTTGGAGTTTATGGCTTTTTAAATACATTACTCCCATTTAGTAGTATTTGCAAGAGGACTAAAAATAAATGTGTGCATTCCATCTGCCACGTTTAACTGAGAGTGTCCAATTTATCTTCTATTTACTTTACTCTGGATTTGTCTATGCTACTCTACTAAAACTTATTTTTTTGAGGTCACCAATAAACTGTCTGTTGCCAAATCTAGCAGAGACTTCCTTGCCCCCAATTTCCTTAAACTTTCGACAATATTTAGCACAATTGACTATTTTTTTCCCTCTTAAAACATATACTTGGATTATGTGGCTTTTTTTTTTCTGTTCTTGTAATATCCCTTCTGACTGCTTCTAAATGATATCTAATATATTTTTTCTTTCAAAATTTTCCCCCCTCTTATTTCTCTCTGGAAATCTAATTCACACCAGTACTTAAAGTATAAAACAGATGACTGTCAAATCTCCAGCCCAACACCTCTTTCTAAATTTATGTGGTTTCTCCAAATTGTACTGCTTGTTGTGCTTGACAACACTCTTTTATTGCCTGTTCTCCTTATGCCAGTCAATGAGAGTCACTCTTCAAATCTGAAACCTGGCAGTCAGTTCTGATTCTTCCCTCTCTGTAACTCCCATATTCAATTCATCAGAAGTCCTGCTCATTCTGCTTCCAAAAATATAGCTTGAGTCTACTTACCCCTAACTTAGACCATTTCAAGCTGTTACTAAACATTTCTTATGGTTCCCTTTTGTTCCCATGTCCACAATTCATTTCTTTCACAATACCACATGTCGTCCTAAAATGTTCTTTAATGTGATTTATAAAATTCAACATTATGTATCTAATCTCCAGCAAGCTCCCCAAACTCATCCCTTCTTCATCTCCTCGATGCCTCAGGCAGAGTAATCTTAATTTTGTCACTTAAATATGCCACACTATTTCCTTCAGGATTCTGCATATGGACTTTGTTAAATCTATTTTCTCTGCCTGTAATTATCTTTTCCTCACTTTGAGAATGGATATAATCATTTTATCTTTCAAGATTAAGGTCACTTAAACATAATAACTTTTCTTAAAACTGTCTTATTTTTTCCCCCATAGTATCTATCATAACTGATAATCATTTTACAAATATAATAGTTTTAAGAATTTTTTTCCACTTAAAGGTTCATGAGGGAAGGAACAATGTTGACCTCTTATTTCGTTATTTCTTCAACAGTTAGCTCATTGCTGAACTCATAAGTGCTCATCAAATATTAGTAGATTTAATGAATAATAGCACTTATTGTTTTCTTTTCCTGAATGGATGGGACATTTTATTATATAATATCTTATACTGTATTTTAGTTTTTAGAAAAGCATATTTATATGACTGTGACAGGTATTTATTCACGATGCCATTCTTCATCAAATAGCTTTTAAGTAGAGGAAAGCCATAATTGATGATATCACATGTTATGCATCACCTGAACTTTAAGTAATCTTTGTGGTGGTAAACTTTTCATTGGTCCACGTAGCTATAATTGGACCTCAGCAGTTCATAACAGATTTATAATTGTATATCTTGTCTCCGGAAAGAACAAAATGAACAATATCTCAGAAGAATTGGCCTGGCATGCCCAAGTTTATTGTGTGTTATTGCAGTGTCCCCAGTCCCCAAAGGCAGCAAGTTGTCATTGTTTCCTCCCTCTAAGAAAACTTCGGTGATGCTCATAAATTTAACTCTTGCAATTGTCATCATTCATTAGCAACCTTGAAAATGTAAGGCAGGTCCTATTTTGAGGCATCAATTTATAGAATCTCTTATCAATGAGTGAATCTAATATTCTTTGAAGATTATCTAATTTATTTTTCCTGATATCCAATCTCTGCATATCAAATGAGCTTTCTTATTGCTTATACATCAATGAGCATTTTGTAATCTTTAGGATCATTCTCCGAAAGGATTGTTTTTCCATGTTAAGGGTGTCTAGTACAAATCTCAGTGGAAAAGAACAGTGTCTCAGAATAGATGTTGCACAGGTCTTACAGCTGACGTCCGAGTTCTTCTCCCTTAGTTTAATAATTTACTACTTTACAAGTTTGGGGCAGGGGAAAATTATGGCCCATGGACCAAATCCAATTCACTGACTGTAAATAAAACTTTACTAGAAAACACTCACCCTCTTGTGTTTTCACATTCTCTGTGACTGCTTCTTTAACCCAACAGCGAGGTAAGTAGTTGCAACAGAATCCAAATGGCCAAAACACCTAAAATGCTATATTACCCTTTACAGAAAATGTTTGCTGACCCCTCTTTTAAGATATTGGCCCAGGCACCTCCATTTGTGAGCTTCTGTTTCTTTGGCTTTAACAAGGGTATTAGGCTATGTGAAATCAGAAGTTCTTGCCATCTCATATTCTTTTATCTATGTGACTTATTTTTGCTGTGTCTAGGTTTATAGATCCAGACTACATTAACATTCATGTCAATATTATAAATGTATTTTTCTGCTTTTCCCTTTTTGAGTTTGAGCATATTAAGTAAATGTGGTATCCTCAGTAGAGCAAATATTAACTGCAGCAGGAATGAAGAATCAATATTTTCTGTCTCTAATTTATTTTTTTATTCTGCACAAAAAGGTGAAGAGGGGCTGTCAGGTGCTAACGATTACTCAAAATTTGGGACATATTAGCAGACCTACAGTTTTGGTTTATTTATTTTACTTATCTTAAACATCTTTAACAAAACACACTGCAATGAAGATGGCACTCGATGTCAATGTTCATTTATTTTATTTCAATCTGTAACCAATTGTCCTAGTTTATCATCTTTAATACATTTTAGTTATTTAAATATAGAAATATTTTTAGTTTTTTTGTTTCTAAGAGATGAGATAGTATATACACTAAATGATAAATGAATGAAGTTGATCAGTGAAAAATGGAAGGAACATTTGTGAGATTTCTATATAGAATACTTGTATTGATTATCAGCCTTTTTCTTCCTTTATATGTTTAGTTTTCAACTTCAAAAGGAAACAAAAATCACCCACGAAATTATGAAGTATAGATTATATTAAAATAATTTCCCCAAACTTTATATCATGCATAGGATTCTATAACAGTTTTTTTTGTTTGTTTGTTTTGTTTTTAATGTTGTGCAGAATGAATGGTCTGAAATCTGGCTTGATTTTCTCTCATAGCTGTGGTCACACTACTCTGTGAGGTTGTGCCAAATCATGAGCTAGCAGTTATATTCCAACAAAGAGCCAAAAGGCAGAAGAAAGATTTCTTAATGGAAAGCTTAAAAAATAAAATTGCTCTTTTCATATATGGGAAAAAGAAGTAACTTCTTTCAGTAGCAAACTGCTGTAGGGTGTCATCTCCATACTATCTAAAACAGAGTTTTAAATACATTCTTTAGGGGGATGATGACAGAAGTGCACTCTGAAAATCATCTTTATATAATATTCAAGAACCAGGAGTCATGCCTTCAAATATTAAAGTTTTATACGAGGAAGACACTAACTTGAAAACAGAAATGCTACACCAAGTTGCTTGATTCACACTGTTTGTTTTTGCTCTTTTCAAATTGACTATTTTCTCTAGTCTCTTAGCGTATTCTTGGCTAAACAATGTTTTCTTTGACAACCGTTGGATGCCTCTAAGAGATAGGAGTGATTTAGTACAGAAAAGACTGGTGCTTTGCTGCCCTTAAAAAAGGAAGATGCAGATGTGAACGACGTTAAAGGTCTTTGTCCAAATCAGCTTCTTTCCCCCCTCTTTCTCTTCCTGCAGCAGGAAAATCAGTCATGTCTACACAAATCCCAATTCCATTAACCTTTGAGCTACTGCTGAGACATGGTTGTACTAGGGTCCCTAATATTATATATGTCAAAACTTGGCTGGCGTGTCCTTTATAAGTCTCTCTTGTAATACCTTGACTATTTCATAGAGTTCGTAGTTCAGTTACCTGAGAATATTAAAGTGCAATACAATTTTGATTTCTAGAATTAATGCCTGAACTTGAGGTTCATTGGAGGGGTACAGAGAAGCAAAAGTGATTGCACATATACATATACACACACACATACTTACATACTTCACTTATATTCACTTTTATTTCCCTTACGTTATATTTTTATAAAATTCCCTAAAGTTCATAGAAAGACAACAGAGAGGAGATTGGGAGATACTACTCTAAAAGATATAAATGTATTCTCTCTCTCATTCACTTTTGGAAACCATATAAATGTGTGTAAATTGAGCCCATGGGGCAGCATGTTGTAGCAAATATGAATGAGGACTCTATTCCATTCAGGAATGTAACAACTTTTCTTTCTGTGTATCAATTTCCTTAAAAACAAATGTGTAAAAGCCTGACAAACATAGTTAGTGTGATGATTGAGTGAGTCAATATTTCCCCAGCAAAGAGTAACCATTTACTATGTGGTAACTGTAATTATATTTACTCATGGATTATAAAAACAAGATTAATAAAACTAATGTAACTTACTTTTAATAATGGATAAAAATATTAACTATAAAAGGTCAAAAACATAAAATTGAAACTAAGAGTAAATAATATTTCTTAAAATTATACCTTTTTGAATCCAATAATATTACTGCATGTCAACTCAGATTACAGAACACCAAAACATACTGGATCACAAAATATTTGCATATGAGACACTCAATAAATGTCTAAATTAGTTGGAAGGGAGGGAGTGGAAGTTATTTTTGGCAGAAGAAAAAGCATATATAGTGGGCCAGAGATATATGATTTTTGCAGATATCCTATAATCTAGTATGTGATCTCTTTTCTCTCCTGTGCTTTAGCCTCTTTGTTCATCTCGTTCTGATCTTCTCATCTAATATGTTTGTTAGGACTGTTTCCTTGCTGAGAGTACCACACAATCTACCATTGTCTGTACTTCTTCGTACTATAATTTTCTCTGCTTTGAATGCAAAATGATTTAATAATATGATCCATATCTATTTTTCTTCTTTAATCCTCAATAATCTTGTTTTTTAAAACAGAAAAAAATTATTGACACTATTTTCTTTAATATCAATTGTTTCCCCAAATTCTATTGGAAACTTTCGCACCCATTAACCATCTCACTTCATAGCCCCTCTCCACTGCCCTTCCCAAACTGTGGTGACCAGCATTCTACTCTTTGTCTCCATGACATCAGTGGTTTCGATATTTAGCTATCAAACATGAGTGAAAATACGCAAGATTTGTCATTCAGTGTCGTTCACACAATGTTCACAGTTCCATCCATGTTCAGCAGAGATGTCATGAGGTCCTGGGATTTTCTTAGATGGGAAAATTTTTATTACTGCTTCTATCTCAGTTCTAGTTATTGATTCATTCAGTGTTTGGATTTCTTCCTGGTTCAGTCTTGGTAGGTTTATGTGTCTATAAATATATCCATTTCTTCTAGGTTTTCCAATTTATTGTCATATAGTTGCTCATGGTATGGTCTAATTATACTTTGTATTTTGCCAGTACAAAGTTGTAATGTGTGCTTTTTCATCTTTGATTTTATTTATTTGGGTTTTCTCTCTTTTTTTCTTAGTTTAGCTAAAGATTGTTTATATTTTCAAAAATCACTTTTTTTAGCATTTGGAATATTTCCTTTATTATAGTCTTAAAATTTTCTGTATTTTAATTTTTTAATTTTTTTCTAATTTCAAAAGATTAAGGAGGTACAAATGTTTTTATTACATGGATAGCTTTTACAATGCTTGAGTCAGGGTTATAAGTGTCCCCATCACCCAAATAGTATTCATTATAGCCATTAGGTAGGTTGTTGCCCCCCTATCTCCCCTCTGCTTCCTTTGCAATGGCTTTTACTTCTCTCTGTGCACATGCATGCCTTTGGTTAGTTCAAATTTATTAGAAAGAAAATGTAGTGTTTGTTTTTCCATTCCTGAAATACTTCACTTTGGATAGTTGTCTCCAGTTCCATCCAAATTGCTGCAAAAGGCATTAATTAATCCTTTTGTGTGGCTGAGTAGTATTCCATACTATAAATACGCCACATTTTATTAATCTACTCATGAATTAATGGGCACTTGGATTGATTCTACATTTTTTCAATTGTGAATTTTGCTGCAATAAGAGACATAGACCAATGGAATAGAACAGAGAACCCAGATATAAAACCATCTACATACAGCCAATTGATATTTAACAAAGCAGACAACAACATATACTGGGGAAAAGAAGCTCTATTCAGTAAACGGTACTGGGAAAATTGTATAGCCACAAGCAAAAGAATGAAACAGGACCCCTATCTCTTACCACTCACAAAAATTAATGCAAGATGGATAAAAGACTTAAATATAAGGCATGAAACCATGAGAATTCTAGAAGGAAATGCAGAAAAAATTCTTCCACATATTGGCCTACGTAAAGAATTTATGACTAAGACCCCAAAAGCAATTATAGAAACAACAAAAATAAATATATGGAACTAGATTAAATTAAAAAGCTATACAGCTAGGGAAATAACAGAGTGAATACATAACCTACAGAATGGGAGAAAATATTTGCAAGATACCTATCCAATAAAGGGCTAATATCCATAATCTACAAAGAACTCATATAAATCAGAAAGAAAAAAAACAACTTCATTTAAAAGTGGGAAAAAATGCATGAACAGATGTCTTTCAAAAGAAGATAGACAAATGGTCAACAAATGCATGAAAACATGCTCGACGTCACTAGTCATCGGGGAAAGAAAAATTAAAAGAATGTGATATCACCATACCGCTGTTAGTGTGGCTTTTACAAAAAAAACCCACAAACAATTGATTCTGGTATGGATGCAAAGAAAAGAAACCTTTTGATGAGACTGGAAATTAGTATTACTAATTAGTTGCCTTATTTAACAATATCACTACCTAAGCAAAGGAAAGCACCTTCAAAGTAACTTACATGACTTAAACATAATTTCTCCTTCATCACGTTATTTGCTGAATTTCAGGGAATCGAGATCATTTACCTTCTTGAACCCCGCAGAGGCAACTTTATAAAGATCTCCTTTATTTTAAATAAGGAAATCATTTTCATGATAGATTTTCATGACAGTTTCAAAATACCTTCTTTGTCATCAAATGTATTTAAACTTGTGTATACCTTAATTCCCTATCCAGGATAAAAATAAACAATTTCAATTAATGGATTAATGTAGAATTACTGTGAACAGTTTATAGAGTTAAATTCCATTACAGTCCCTAAGTGTTAATCAATTAGTCTTTTCACTAGCTGTAGGTCATAAGATTAGAGTGCCCCCAGGAATTCATTCCCTACTCTTTTAAAAAACCGTAATATGCTTATTAATTCAATTCAATGAAATGTGTCACATCTATGGCTAATTTTACCTTTTCCTTTTCAACCTCACTCAAAAACTCCGCCCCTGCCCTTTGGACATGCACGAAAGCCTACCTCTACACATCCCCCTTGACATGCGATTAAGCATGCTTCTAACTGCTGGCATGCACTGTATACTAAATATTGTATCTATCAAGCTTTTACATGTTTTCATTTTGAAATTTCCATTTAAATGCAAATTCTGCCATTTAAATAGAGTCCCCGTGTTCTTTATTACACTATAATTACCATTTCCCATATTCCTGGGACAGACTGCAAGAAAGGCCATAGGTCACTTTACTAGCACTCTAAAAGTATGCCTGGAATCAAGAAGTCATCATCACCAGCATTTCTGAGTGACACCCATTTGTTAAGAGAGGCCTGAGGGATGGATTCAAACAGTGCCCTAAAACCTGTTTTGTCCTGTGATTTACTGGAACAAGAACAAACAAAGCCCCCGGCTACCATTTCTTCAGGATCATGTGAATTAAATAGTTTAGCCAGGATTTGGCACAAATAAATAGCAACTGAAATGCTGCCCTCGTTTTGAAAAGAGACACATGCCAAGTGATACAAACTAAGTTCAATGTCAAGAAACACAAATATATTTAGATATTCTCTATTCTTGTTGAACAAAATGCAATCAGTCATGGGTTCAACTGAATAAAAATATTTTATAAGTAATATTTCCTATAGGACTGTTTCTTAGTATCATTGGCACAAATATAGAGTATAAATCAAATACAAATTTGAAAGTCCTTAGAGTTTATGAATATAAATGAAATTAATACTAGTAATTTTAGATTATAAAACTACAGAGTAACTACAAAATTATTGACTGATAGCATTCTTAACATTTAATTCTTAACATTTAAGAAGACTTTGAAATTATAGACTTCACATATATATTTTGTGGTGTTTTTCTGGAGGGAGTAGGGTGAGGGAGAGGGGCTGGGCAAGTGGTGTGTGGCAACCAGGAAAAACAGATCAATACACATGAGTGTTTCTCGCCTATTCATAGTCTGTTCCCTCTTTTATATTTAATAATGAAAGTACAAGTGCCATTATTACCACAGACTTACCTTAGTATTTGACTTTTCTTTAGCATATCTTTTTCTAGAGTATTGAGCTGTTGCAAAGAAAAGAGATCAAATAAAAAGACGAAAAAAGATTTCTAAAGGTGGCTTATCACCAAAATGCTTGTTAAGTTAACATAAATCTCTGCTTTGAGAGGCTGCATTTCACAATGGAAAGAATGTGAATATTTGAATCAGACAAACATGGGTTCATACGAGATTACAATTACCAAATTGGTGTCCTTGAGCAAAATATTTAATTTCTCTCTGAAACTGGAAATGGAGAGTATAAAATATGTCAGAGGCTAGCACGTAGTGAGCATAGGGATATATAGATGATAGATGGATAGGGAGATAAATGGATTGCTTTATGCAATAACATCATTTAACACAGGACAGATGACTTTCATAGAAGTTGAAAATCCTCATGCACTTAGTGTCACACTCATTATGGGCATGAGTTACTATTTGAATACAGGAGAAAAAGTCACGATTTTTGTCACAACTTCTTGATGCCTAAGCCTCTCTGTTAACAATAAGGTATTTTTAGCCCAGTTCATTGGGTTACAAATGCTAGGATCCTGAGTGAATAACGTTCTACCAGCACCGAAGGAGCCAAATACAACCATTTATTTACAAGGTAGGTGCTGTCTGAGTTCTGTCATCTTTGACAGTATCCCTTTAAAGTGCATTAAATCACTAACTGGAAATTTATTCTTTGTTCTACTGTTCACTCTCACCTTGACTCCTTGTGATCTTGTCTCTAAAGTAAAGGTAAACCAGGCTTCATTCTCTAAGTGGAATTTTAATATCATACTTGATATTGTAAAATTGTTAAGCCAACTTAAACGTTACTTGCAAAACTCTAATTTTGGTAGTCACTGGTCCATGCTGATATTAATAAAGCTCATCATGTCAAAGTTGCTCTTTCTATCAAATATATTATTTATTCTCAGTTGTTATCTGAAATTATTTCCCATATTGGTATGCAGATAATTGTTTCCAGAATGTCCTGATCATTACTCTAGCCTTTACAACTTTTCATGCAGCTATTGTTTTAAAATCTACAATGCACTTATAAAAATATATTTTAAAACTTAAAGCATTCTTTAGTATATGATACAGTTATTTAGTAATGGCATACTTTTTTAAAAGTCATTTGAAAATTCAACTCTTTGTATAGCCTAGAATAAAGGATCAAATAACTGGGCTTCATGTTTTTAACCATCTGGTTGTACTTACATAGCTGATATGGCTACAACTGCCAAGAGTCCCTTAGGGAACATTTTGGCAAAGCAGACCATAATGTTCACTATTCTGACTCAGTGTCTAGGGTTGTATTAATAAAAGGTGTCATACCTATTGAATGATTTAAATTCCATTTAAAATATTGTTTACCATTAATAAAGCCTGCAGGTTTCAATTTTACTTTCCAAACTGTTCATTAAGTCTGGATTATATTCTGGAATAATTTTTCTTCCTATATTCATTCCTAAAAATTAACAGCATGACCCAAACACATATTTTCACGCAGAAAATAGGTAAATATTCCTTAATCCTTATATGCTATGGGTTTATCTTTACGCCTATTTCATTTTCTAAACACCAATATTTGAACTCCATAAATTGTCTCAGAATGTCAGCAGAACTCAATTGCTTTTGTCAAGATATTAACAGTATCAGTAATTGAATCTTTCTCCCCTTTCAATTCCTGGTGCTGAGTACATTACAACATATCTAGTTTCTGGCAGTTCACCAGATTTTTGCTCAACTTATTTAAACTTCAAAAAGTGGAGCACCTTTAGGAGATGGTAATTATGCCCAACAGTATTTCATTCATTCATTTATTCTCCCACTCAACACCAGTCTATCTTGAGTGTTCACTCTATGACAGGCACTAATTCAGGCACCAAATCAGGGGATAGATGTATAAGTAAGTCAGATAATTCTCTGCCCTCATAAATTTGTAAAATTAGTGGAGGAAAACATAAAAAAAATGACATCTATTCAAATGCATATATTGCATGATGTCAGCCCCATGTGCTACAAGTAAAAGAAAGAGGAATAAAGTGAAAGAGAGCACATGAGTGAGGGAGGAGACGGCATTAGAGATGGAGTGCTCAGAAACGTCTTTTACTGAGATGAAGTTTGAGAGGAAACCTGAAGGAAAGGCTGACCCAGGTACAGAAAATAGCAAGGGAAAGGCCCTGAACAGGACTATTTGTTATGTTCAAATAGGAATAAATGCTGGCTGACTTCAGGATAGTGAGCAAAGGAGAAGATTCATTATAAATGGCATCAGGAGGTCTCCCAGGGCCATGTCAAGTAGGGCCTTTGAAATCCAAACAAGGACTTGGAACTTTGGTCTCCGGGATGGACAATGTTTTGTTTTGCAAAAAGGTCAATGTGGAGGATTGACTAAGCTCAAGAGTGGAAAGAGTTAAACCATTTTCAGTGGTTCTGGGGAGATGATGGTTACATGGACCAGGGTGGTAGCAGTGGGGGTGGTGGAAATACAGGGCCAAGTCACTATGCATATATATATTTAGACTCAGAGCTTATAGGACATGTTAGAGCTTTAGTTTATGAGGATAGAAATCCTCATTTTTGACTTCTTTCTTTCTCGTTCTCTATATACTACCCATCACCACACTATGTTAGGTCAACTTTAAAAATGTAAACAGATACCAACCATCTCACTTGCTTCATTAGTACCAGTCTGGTTCAAGCTTGTACTGTCCCTTGCCTGGATGAGTATCTCCTGACTAGTCATCTTATTTCTACCACAGCCCCTATGTCATCATGGTTAGTGCAGTAACCAGGATGACACTGTTAAACTATCGGAAAGTCCACTTTGCTTTTTCGCTCAAACCTTTGAAATTGCTTGAAGTAATGTGGTTTATCGTGACATCTTCAATTTAGTTTTCTTCTACACTCTCCCAGTGTGTTCCACTCCAACAACACAATCATCTTTGCTATTCCAGGAACACAGGACACAGACCTCTACTTTAAGAACTTTGTGCTTTCTCTACCTTCTGTCTAGAACACTCTTCCCTGAAATAACCTTCTGTCTTACTCTTTAACCTACTTCATATCTTTAGTGTCAACATCTCAGCTAGACCGTCCCTAATTTACTATTTACAACTGCAAACCCTGAAGCTAAACATGCTCTTCAACTTTTCTGTTTCATTTTACTCCGTAACCCTATATAATCTATGTATTCTATTTATTTGATTTCTCATTGTATGCTCATGCCTATATGTGTATTTTGTGCTTCTCGCAGTAAAGATCCACCTCTCTGTCTCCTGGATACCGGGGAAGATCACACTTCCTGGTCACTTTATGTTTAGGTGGCACCAGGTGATTAGTTCTGGCAAATGAGGTAGGAGCAATATCTCAATTACCCTGATTTGATTAACTCACATTGTATACCTATCAAAACATCACATGTACCCTATAAATATATATGACTACTATGTATCCATAGTTAAAAATTAAAAAAATTAGAAATATATATTCTGTTTTGGAGTATTAGATTACTGGTATAAAATCCTTCAGAGTCTCTTTTCTCCTCCCTGCCCCTGGACTAGCAGAAATCACAGTGGTTATGCCATTGGTCTTGACCAACTTATAATAAAGATTCAACTTTTGCCATAAATAAACTTTTCTTAATTTAAGCTTCTAAGATTTAGGGGTTATTTAGTAGGAAAGCATTTATATAGGTCTGTGTGGGCAGGGATTTTTGTCTGTTTTGC
This sequence comes from Eulemur rufifrons, assembly GCF_041146395.1. Taxonomy (NCBI): domain Eukaryota; kingdom Metazoa; phylum Chordata; class Mammalia; order Primates; family Lemuridae; genus Eulemur; species Eulemur rufifrons. The sequence goes on from NC_091006.1 coordinate 29,321,964, forward strand.
TCATTGTTGTATCTTTAGCAACTAGCAGAATATCTTGTATATAGTAACTTATCAAAAAAAACTTTGATGAATAAATAAATTAGACATTCAGTGACTACAAATTAGCAGATTACAATTCTCTGTTGTAGTTAAGAACAGTCCCTCACTGAACCCCAACTTTAACCATTCAACTTCTTACTCTCTATAAAAAATATTCTGTTAGAATATTTATGTGAGTATAACGCTGGATCACATTTATGAGTTGGACTGTCTATTAGCCTTGGGGTACTATAGGAGAGTCAGTGCCTTTTCCAGGACAGTGAATATTGATGGGGGGGAAGGTCTAGAGAAAATGAAAGGAAATGAGAAATTAGAAATGTTTGCCAAGTGCCCTAGATATCTGTGTTGAATCATTAACAAGAGAAAATACTTCACTCAACGCCTCCCTTTGGAGGAAAGACAGTTTTATAGAGCAGAAACTCACCATGAATAAAGGGTGAAAAGAGCAGTCTATGCTCTGCAGAAAGCAAACCTCCTTCTAGGAGTGTGAGGCTGCATACTTTTATGCAGGTTCATCATAATGCTACTCTAGGGTAATTTTGAAAAATGTTTTGTTAAAATAACGAGCTGTAAATACCATAGCTTTTATTAGAAATCAAGCATACTTTATGATCTAACATGTCTGTGTAAATGATTCCAAACAGCCTGCTCTGTGGGAACAGGTACAACTCGAAGCAGCTGGACACACCAAGAAATAGCCATAATTGATATTAGAGACCAGTGAAGGAAAATAGGGAATTACTCAATTGCTTATGTCAAGTTATTAGTGGACTCAGCAAATTTATCATCCTCTCCTTTCTATTCAGAGTGCTTCTTGGTGCTCTAGTCTTTGACATTTCATCAGATTTTAAGCAGCTGCCAAGGACTGCTCTTACAAAATGATGACAGAAACCATAGCTAATAATGTCTATCATGGGTAGCAGACAGGATGTTAGACTCTAGCAAACATCCCAGATCTCTGTCTTCCCAGCATGATTCTCCCAGGTAAGAGCAGATGACCTCACTCATCTAACTTCATAGCCAGGGTGAAGATAACACAGTTTTTTTTTCGAAGTAAAATAATGAGTCCAGATATCCAAGAACCGTGAGTGGTGATGCGGACTGTGTTTCAGACCCTGAATTAGAATTCATCCCTTAGGTTTTTAATAATATGTAATAGCCTTAACAGTAAGCACCACACAATCTTAGATATGAAGGTTACCATACTCTTGATACACACACACACACACACACACACACACACACTTTAAGACTAGAAATTAGCTTTCCTATATCATTTGAATTTTTCATATAACTGGATTTAATTCACAGTTAATTTTTACAAAATATTTATTTTACTAAAAAGTCACAGCCTAAGAAAAAGATATTTAGGTTAATCTATAAAAGTGAAGCTGAATTAAACAAAAGTAATACACACTATGTTCATATTTCTCTAATTGCTAATTCACTTTGTGTATAGACTTTATTTTGATGGGGAGTGATGTACAACCTATTTGTTTTCTAAGCAGCCATAAAAGTTTTAAATTCTAATATTCTTTATTTTTTTTTCAAAAATGACTCCTTATAAATCAAATTATAACCTAAATATTAAGAAAAATAGCACATTGGAACACATTCTGTGCTCTTGTGTATAGAAATATAGGGTTAGGAAAACCAAATTTGAAAGAAACATAATGTCACCTTTTCTTTCATTGAATAATAATAGTTGCTCAAATCCAATCTCCACACTTCCTTCAATACCATACAGACCGACATGAAAAGAAAATAAATTCACATAATACCAATGTTTAGAGTATAAGTAGAAACAGGGAAGGGAATACTTCTCATTAAGTTTAGGCAGGCAGATAAACTTTCTGAAATCATGAGGGCCATAAGATTATTTTTTAAGCATCTGGCATAAGTAAATGAACGTAGACTATGGTTTTGCATAATTCTTCTACTAAAAGTAAAATTATACATTATAATTTTTATATTAGTTGTAGACTATGGACTTTTATACATTGTGTAAGAGTACTTTCTAAATGTTAGACTTTAATTTAAAAAATAATAACAGCTATTTCTTGACACAGTTTGAGTTACTTTGACTTCATTTGAAAAATGAAACTCATTTGAAGAATTGTTCAAATTTTCCTGCTTGCAGAATATTGCTAAATTTTCAGAATAGTTACTTTTCTATCTTCTAAGATAGGTATGAATTACAGGAAAACATGTCAAAGTGTCATCAAGATATAGAAGTTATACTTTTTATTGAATATCATATTTTTGTTTTATGTCATTTTAGATATTGTGTCAGATTATAGATTGCCACAAAGTGAGTGACCCTTCTTCTTGCAAAAATCTGTGAACTTTTCAAGTATTGAATAACCAGCTAAATTGCCAAATCCAGAAAGAGAATTTAAATTTTCTTGATACTTAAAACATATTTCAATTTTAAAGTTTAATGGTTAAGTATTTTATGTGTTAGCAGAAAAATTCACATTTAGAAAAGACTCAGTACTAGTCCCATGAGCAAAAGAGAACAGCAAACAAATGTTCTATGAATAAATGTGAATTCTAACAAAATTCATGGAGACTCAGAAATACCTAGTCAAGTTCTGATCTCCTCTCAGCTAGATGAGTAACAGGGCAGCTGATGAGGACAAAGTGGTGGTATTTAACTCAGAAAAGAGGATGAACTCATTATAATGAAGCTTACTTCCAGGACTTTACAGGACACAAACACAGAGAGGTAGGAGCCACCTCTGATAGGACCTTTTCTGATAAGCTAAATTGATGAGAAACCCACACAGACCTTCATCAAGAGGGCAAGGATTATCCTCCAAGGCCAAGAAGAAATCCTTAGCATCTAGTACAGCCGCACAACAATACAGTTCTATGGTTTTGACCTGGATAGAGTTCAGGCACTACTTTTTGCTCTTACAATCAGTCAAGACATTTTATTCTCCCTGGTACTTTTTGTCTTCAGTCAGAAATTAAAAACAACAACAAAAAAATCAAAATGAATGTATAATGAATTAGTTGTGAAGATTAAATAAAATATTCTGTGTAAGTCATTTAAAATAATGGCTGTTATATAGAAACCTTGATAAATGGTAGACTATGGTAAGAGTGTTTCACTTAAGGACTGAAAAAAGCTTATGGTGTGATTGTAGTTTTAGCATAATTGTTTTATAATTTTATCTTAATTTGACCACATTTGACAGCACTTCTTTTAAATTAAATGTTCTTATTAAGTTTACTGTTATTGACAGGCGGGCTACATTCAAAGGAAGTTATTTTCCTGCTTTGAATACCTCTGTTACCATAAGAGACAATTTTTCAGTGCTTTGTGGTTGTCTTCGGCACAGTCTAAATGTAATTTAGGTACTGCATCACGTCAATATTTATGGAGTATATTGCTTTTTATGATCTCATAATGAAATGCAAGCATATGTAATCTAATAAATTTAATTTGGAAGAAAAAAACACACAGGAATAAATACACAACCCTGCTTTATATAGTCCCCAAGGAAACATTCTTGCTTGCAAACTAGCAGCCTAGCATTGGTGACAGTGGACGTAGAGTGAGACTATTGACAATCTTGTGTTTCACAAATGGAAATGTAATGAACCCAGAGTTGTGAATAATTAAGCTATCTCTAGATAATTAATGATGAAATAATAAAATTACTAAGTAGCTTCACTGAATGCAATTTGACATGATGGGCACATGCACAGCTTGTAGCTCATTTGAAATTCCAAATAACTTGCATACTTTCATTCTGGCTTCAGAGATCCACCATTGGCAGACAAGCAAGGGCAACAGCAAACATTACAATAGAACCAGGCTTCTCTCCTGTATATAAAATTGGATAGCCAGACCATTAGTAACTACCTCTTGCCATTTTCATGTGAGTCTGTTGGTTTTGGTGGACTTGACTGATACTCTGGGAAAAAGGTATTAATATTTTAACCCCCAAGGATCATCATGCTCTCCTTGAAGATGTAAACTACTCTGGTATTATAATGGAATACAGAATTGTTTTACTTACATTATTTCCTTTACACTTTAACGTAAAACTCTGATCACAGAGAGAAAAAAGCTTTATTATTTATACCTTAAAATTATAGAAACCAGATGTCAACAAATGAGGTGTAAGCTTCCAATTTCCTCAAAAAGCAAAGAATGAATTTGGAATATAAACCTAGGTTCTAAGCCCATTCTAAGTTTGTTTCCTCTATATTAACTTGCCTTTATTATGGCTAGCAAACACCAGGCAACTGTGTTATGTGATGTCAGAGTGCACATCACAAATGTCCTACTGCTGTATCTGAAATTTTCATTACATTTACAGTTATTCTATCATTGATCTGATTTATGTGGCCATCACAGATAAGCAGATTCATAGTGGGATCACCTCCTAATATAAAGAAGCTGTTAAAAAATATTCCAGTATCTGAATGTGACAACTGTATCTCGTACTTTCCTTTTTCTTTCAGATTATAATAGATGACACATTTCTTTGTTAACCTGTGATTTCAAAAAATGCATAATGCCACAAAAGACCAGCTACCTGTTTGCCTTGCAAATGAACTTCTAAATTGTTTGACCTGCTTTGCTGTTAATAAGCTATTTAACATTTCACTGCTAAAGATTAGAGGCAACTTTCAGCTCATTTTTTTCTCTAATGAATCAGAATTATGTATGGTTAGATGTTTCTCCTCCTGAACAAATTCTCCCTAGATCTGAGAAACACAGAAAAATATAAGAGCTAACTGTGTGCTTTTTTCCTTTGGCTAACAGGAATGGAAAACAAAGAGAAAAGAAAATTGATGTTCTTTTTATCTTGTTTCTAGAGCCAAAAACAAGTTATGCAGTTCCAAAGCTGGCTCCTAGATTCTTAATAAGGAACAGTGGTAATCTCCGGGCACAAGCAATCTTCAACCAGAAGAGCTAGGTGCATGCCTGCATGTGTGACGTAAGTACTGTTACTGGTCTTTGGCAGGCCCATAGACCCTTCTTACTACAGAACAAAATCAACCTTTCTGGCTTCTTAAATATGCTTAATTCCTTCCCTACCAAATATTCCATTCTTATTATGTGGTGTTTGAATCTAAGAAAACAAAAGATCAGGTGGTGGTGGGAGGGTACCAGCAAATATAAATATGTATTTCAAAATTAGGTGGTTGATTTTCTCACTGCTTCACAAAGGAATATCATTTTAACTATTTTGAATCTTATTCTGTGTTTATATTGGTTGTACACATTCCAGAATTATTAACCCCATTTGTACTCCTATGTATGAGAAGGCTCTTATAACTACTTTTAAATACACCAGTAGGATATGGAATCCACAGTAGTGCTACTTTACATTAGAAAGTTTTAAAATATTATCTGATCTTGCAAACTATAAGTGATGTTTTTTTCTTGGCCTTCACAGAGGAATGGAAATGAGTATAGGAATGACTTCAGTAGCATAAAAAAAGAAAAAAATATATATGGGTCTTAATTGCCAGGTTCTAAGTGCTTTACAAAATATTGACTAATTTAAACTCTGCCACATCTCTATGAGGTATTCACTATTAAATATAATGAACATACTCTTAATATTACCCTTTAGTATTGTAATTTTATAATGTATTTTGTTTCTGCATGGGGGCAGGGATATCATAGATCTAATGAATGTGAAAAAAGCATCTAATCATTTTGCACAAAACAACTTTGTGGATAATACGAAACTGGTTAAGCAATCATTCCTGGGAGTACTGAGTAATGGAGCAAGGACAATCTGCAGAAAGCCCCCTTAGATATGCCTCAAGGATCCATTCCTGTACCTATCCTGTAAGCCTGAAACACATCAGATGATAGTTTACCAATCTAATAAAATCTAAAATTTCTTCTGAAGAACCAAAAGTGATTTTCATGTGAATTTGTTAGTTAGGTTTGATTGATCTTCACAATTAACAGTATTTGAGCAAACTTAAGTGATGGGAATAATCACCTAAATGATATTAAGAGTAAGTTGGGCATAGCTGCATTTCTAGGCACACTATTACTGTATCCCCATGATATAATAAAATAATTAAAAATGATTCCCATTTATTTCAAAATGATAAATGACAAAAGTAAGGGGAAAGAAGGAAAAAACAGCAGAAATCAACCTTCCATTTTTCAGCATGGCATATTCTTGATACAGGCACAACTGCTGCTGCGGGCAAAGCCCATTACAAATGCAAGTAAACTCATTTTTCCCCACAAATAATATTTTCATTAATTTCACAGTGTTTTAGGAATAAATCATATTGTAGTGATTTATTCAAAGAAACAAAATTGGCCTCCTTAAACATCAAGTTAAATTATTGACCACAGTAAAGGTATGTTGAGCATTAGTTTTTGCTTTAGTATGAATTATTGTTTTCCCTTATTCCTTTATAAAAGTGAGGCTATTATTGGATTGTCATAAACACTTATAATTCTTATCTCATTACTTATACTATAGTTTTTTATTAGAGTAAGAAAATTGGGGAATGCAGCAAAATTGACCATTTTAAATTCAATCAACGATGCTATATCTACTCACATAATATGTCTCTATAAAATTTAAAGTATTTCAGATGGAAATACTTTCATATAGAGACTTCATAATGTTTCTACAAAATTTTAAAGTATTTCAGGGGAAAGAAAATGGACTTTGAAGGCAGAGAGGTGTGTTAGGATTCCCCAGAAAAACAGAACCAGTAGGATATATATATCCTATTGGGAGGGTAGATGTGTAGATATAAATATGCAGAATGAGATTTATTATGAGGGATTGTCTTACATAATTATGGAGGCTGAGAAGTCTTATGATCTATTATCTCTAAGCTGAAGGCCCAGGAAAGCTAGTGGTGTAGTTACCCTATAAGCCAGGCCCGAGAACCAGGGGCCTGATAGTAAGTCCCTGTCCAGGTCTGAAGGTCCCAGAACCAGAAGCACAGATGTCTGAGGACAAGAAAAGATGGATGTCCCAGTTCAAAAAGAGAGAAGTTTTGTTTTATTTAGTCCCTCAACAGATTGGATTATGCCCATCTCCATTGGTGAGGGCAAGCTTATTGACTAATTCTGCTTATTCAAACACCCTCACAGAAACATCCTCTTCTCTTCTGGAAACAACACCCTCACAGAAACACCCAGATATGACTTTTTACCAGTTATCTGGAAGCCCATTAGCGCAGTCAGGTTGGCACATATAATTAACTATCGCAAGAGGTCACATTAAAATTCCTACTCATTCACCATTTGTGTGACTTTTGGCAAGTTACATCATCTGTTTTAATCCTTCTACATTTTAACAGAAAGTAAAGAAAAGGAAAGAAAGGAGAAAGAAAATAAGTTACAAATATTGACAGATTTATTGTATAGCTCCTGGACATTGAAATGGTTCCCATCTATTTGTTTGTTTTTTATTATTATTTTTTTTATTTTTTTCTGTAAAGTGGTATGTGAAATTATTTGTTGAGAATGAAATTGTAAGAAGAAGATGTATTGGAGGTTTAATAATATTTGAAGAGGATTCAATACTTGTGGAGAGTGGAAAATGAAACATTCAGAGAAAGAGAACCACTTAGCAAATTGAAGGTTTAGTTAAGACTCTCAAGAATTTATAGTTGTAAATATGTTCAGTCTAATATATATATATGTATATACACATATTCCCCTCATAAATACTATCTAGCCCAGTTTTGGGCGAGACAATGTAGTTTGATTATCCAGGATTATGGTTCTGCTCTGTGAGGTAGTAAAAGGACAAAAGGGGAAGCATATTTAGAATTTTGAAAAAAGATTCAGTAATATCATAATAAGTGTATCAGAGGAACTGTGAACATAGTACTAGAAGTTGATAAAATAGTGATGCACATAAATTTGATGTAAATTGTGATGGGCATTAGTTCAGCAAGAAATGGAGAAAAAAATTATAAATATAAGGTCATAGTGCAAAATGAATTTATGATTTTTTTGTGGTAGGACAGTATAATAACAAGGCTCATGAATTCAACTCCAGCCTAAAGAGAAACTGGGTCTTAAGTGGTAGGTAGCAATTGATCACAAGCTACAAAGTTTTCAAATATGTGTGAATTCTAGCAATGAGAATCACTTTAAACATACATTACTATAATATAACCTTTAAAAATACAAAATTGGGGCCTCTGTGTCATGATTGAGTGTAGGTTTTGAGCTCGAACACACCTAATTTGATATTTATCTCTGTCACTTTCCAGCTTTAAAAACTTTAGGAAATTGCATATTTTTTTCTTAGCCTTTGTTTTCTCATGTCCAAAGTGGAGGTGGGAATGGGGCAAATATAGACAGAGGTTAAATTATATTCACAAAGTCCTACAGTTCATAAGTGGGCAGAGATTCTGAAGCTAGATTTTCTAAATTCAAACACATTGTTCTTTCTCCCATATCACAATAACCTATGGTTGACTATACAGAAAAAGCAATAAAGATTTCACGATTCATGTGCTAGGTTTGGGAAATTCAGACATGATTTATGTTCATGCTTATCTCTACCAGCTGTCTTTAAATCACAAAGCTAAACACAGGCAACAGTTTGCTTGGATTTTCCATTTTGGTTACTTAAAACATATTGCAAGAAGTTTCTGCACCTAGGTTTAAAGCACAGTTTAGTCGGTGGCAAAGACTAACTGTTCTCGGTACAGAATCTAAACAAGTACTAGACATTTCTTCAGTTTTCAATCAACTGTGCTACATATTTAAAATATAGTTAAAGCAACAGCAAAAGTAGGAAAATGGCAGAATGCAAAGTAACATATAGGCAGGGCCACTTTGCTGCCAGAAAAGGAAGCAGATGGAGAATCATGTAACTAGGAAGGTTCAGAGCCAGCCAGAGAAGATAGCAGAGCCAGCATGGTGAGAGCAGCACCAGTGAAGAACACAGGCAGATTGTTAAGCTTCACTGGTGCAGCGGCAAGATACCAGAGACAAGCCCTGGGGGGAGAATTACTGTCTGGGACTTTTAGACCACACGGCCAGAGAAAGACTGAGACTGTGCTAATTGAAACATCATGACGCATCTTCTGAACTGAAGTTCCTCCCTCCCTGGTACTAAATGAATGGTGTTCAAATGTCCCACTCTAGCTCCTTTTTAAGTACTAATGTCTACAATAAACCTAGATGTTAGTAAATTGACATGACCTTAATGCTCTCCCTATTTATCCCAATATCCCCATACATATCTTCCAAACAGTTAAAAGTAATTTTTTCACTATACTCAAGGCAAAATGTATACATGTCAACCATTTAAACTGCACTTAAGGTTACTTAAGCAAAGGTTAAAGACAAAAATATCAATAAATTTTTGTTGGTATATTAATCAATTTATGATGTATTAAATATAACCTTCTAATCCTTAGTTTCACCAAATGGCAAAGTATATAATAAACTGGAAAAAAAAAACAATTCATATTGATTTGAAGGACTCACATTATCCTCTTAATCATCATCCTCTTAATCTTCACCATCACCATGATCATCATCTAAAGCAATTTCCAAAGACAAGTACAGATTCTGTCTTTACCTCACTAAGTGTAGAGCACATTTTCAAATATCTATTTTTTTGTCAAAATATATAGATAATTTCTTTACATTAAATATGACACAAAAAGCATTCTGTGATTTTTCAACTAAGTTGGGTAATGTTTGGGATGATTTCTTCCCTGACTCCACTGAATACACAACTTGTGTTTCCATTTATCTAGTGAACACAAAGAACCAGAGCAAAGTTTTCCCTGCTGGCTTATTATACTTTCTACAGAGTCTATTCCATTATTGTGACATAAATGTGAGTCTCTAGTAATATTGATTTTCTAGTCCCTTTTGCTAATTACAGAGAGAGTTAACTATGACATAGCATAAGTTTATATTTGCCAACTGACACATAGTAAAATTTGAACTTTGTTCAAGCCAAGAAAGAAGAATGGATATCTTGAATTGATTTTATTTTTCTCTAAACACAATACTACTTTCTTCTCTAAAGCCAAATCATTTTAGAACAGCAATTTAATACTTCTTTAAAACTTACCTTTTTGATTATTTACAGATAACAATCTTTCCTCCTATTTAATGAAGCAAGTGAGATCATCTAATTTAAAGTCTGATGTTTTAGTTATGTTTGCGTATGTGCCTGTGAATATATATGTATGCATTCATAAAATTTATACACTGAAAACCATCTTTATCTCTTTTTATATCTTGTCTTAAACAAAAAAGTCACCCTCTTTTCAAGACTAGCCATTTTTATACCGAATTTAAGATCTTTGAAATAATTTATCCTGTTTAATATTTCTTAAAATTTATCTTTTGTTCTTATATATTTTTTCAGTTTATAAATATGACTAAAGCATCATTATCTCAAATATATCCCCAACTTCAGAACTCACCTTGACATATAATAAAATAAATTATAACCTCTAATTATGAAAACAGTATGTTACTAGAATAACAATTGATGACCCAGAAATAATCTCCAGCAAAATTTCTGCATTGAGTTTAAAATATAAAGAATTTTGAGCAATCATTGGAATGAAAAGGGCAAGAAAAATGACTTTTGGGGAAGTAAAAACCACACAGTTTAACCTCATTCAAAAAATAAATACCAGGTAGATAAAGAGTTACATAGGCAGAGGGAAATGCATATATGAATATATAGATATAATCTTAGTTTGAAGAATCTTAAAAATAATTACTCAAATACCTATTCCATGCAAAAACAACTCATATGTTTTAAAACACAATTTTACTGAACAAAAATACAGTGTATTAAAAATTAAAATAAGGAGTGAAAAACAATCACAAAGGATGTAGGCACTATACTTTTTGTGATTGATGACTTATTGTCTACTGGCAGAATGTGGTTGTGTATATCTTTGTTTACAAAGTACTGACTTAATATTTTCTATTTAATGCTGAGCATGATAATGATTAATACTGAAATTAATAAAGGTTTGTCACAGGAGGAAGTGCCTAACTTATCATGTAGATGACTTGACCCTATATGCCAAATATCATTGATACTTAATAAATCATTCAAGGAGAAAAACAAGAAACACTTTGGGAAATCTCTATACTTAAACTAGTTGAGTATTCCATATATTTCTAGTAATATTAGCATATAAAAATGTATTATTTTAATGACTCCTCTGCATAAGGAGTGAGGCTAATGAGGAAACTGTTATGTAGACTATGTGAATCAAATTATACACCAATATTAGAAATATAAGATTTTAGGTATGCACATGGTTTGAAAAATTTTGTATTGATTATGTAATTAGATGTCTGCTTATGTCAATGTCTTTTAAAATTTAGTAGGATACTGAAAGAACTATCATGTATCATTTTATTTAAGATGTTTTATTTACTGATTAAAAATTCTGAATTTTTCTGAGCCCTATAAAAAGATTCATTATCCAATGATTCATTATCCAAGACATAATATGAATTTTAATATCTGCTTGAAAGACCTGGGAATTTAGTCTTTTTATCTAGATGACAACTATGCATAAAACAGAGGTAATTTTTCTAGAGTTGGTATCTCCACTAGTAATAGTGGGGTTTTTATATGAGAACAGCAGCAAGAATAGACCTACTATGTCTACGCATAGATCTGCCATGGCTATTCTCTCCCTTGAGATGTTTTTCTGGTGAGAAAATATCACTCAAAATAATGTGCTATACAAGGACACATGATGGTCATAGGTGGTGTGTCATGCCCGCAAGAACATCTAGTGCTGATTTGAATGACTCTGCCCACAATATATGCGTATAAACTATTACCCCACGCATGCAGTTCTACCCAATCTGGCCACCTCCATGAGGGTGCTCCAGCCTGGGAGATACATTGGAAGCAAGATTTTAATGCATAGCCACTAGCTCAATGGCAGGGACACCTAAGCCCACCTTGAGGTATTTTCAGTTTCTTTTCCTTTGTCACATGAGAGTCAGTAGAGCACACTTACCAGGCAAAAGTATGAACTCTGAACTCCAAGAAACTTGTGTTCTAGTCCTACCTAGCCACAAAAGAATTTTGAATATTTGGACAAATTATTTAGTGTCTTTCAGCTCCTCTGTCAAATGGTATTGTCATGAAGATTAAAATGAGCTCATCCTTGTAAAAGGCTTGGCAGGCTATCCTATAGAGTGTCCAGTAAATACTAACTACTATTAAAATAAAATAAAAAAAAAAACGTGTTATAGGTTGGGCATGCTAATACAAAAATCTGAAATGCTCCAAATTGGAAACTTTTTGAGTGCCAACATGATGTCACAAGTGGAGAATTGTGACACACCTGACATCTTTGCTTTCTGATGATTCAATGTACATAAATTTGTTTCATGCACAGAATTATTAAAATATTACATAAAATTACATGCATGCTATGTGTATAATGTGAATATAAAATGTAAATGAATTTTGTGTTTATACTTTCGTTCCATCCCCAAGATATCTCAACTATGAGTATTCAAATATTCCAAAATCCAAAACAAAATTTCATCTTGTATAGGGATAATGATTCTCCCACATAAAACATGAATGATTGGTCTTGGTATGTGTTATTTCAAACTAAATATTTTGTCTTTCATAAGGGTTAGGTATATGCACAGTTGCCATCAAGAAAAACAAAATTTTATTAGAATATTTAGTCTCATTTGAAATCCTGAAAAAGAGAAAGTTAAATTTAATAGAGGAGCAGCAAAAACAGCCTGGAGTCTGAAAATTTGATTTTATAGGCTCACATTTCGTGTTTTTCTCTTAAAGAACTGCTACCTTGTCATAAGCATGCATACATGCGCGCGTGCGCGTGCACACACACACACACACACACACACACACAAATATAATGGACCTATTTTTGTCTCTGGTACGTTGGTCTAGATGAGAAATATACTAAGATATGGACATTAATGTTCCATTGGGACTAAGTAAAAAGGCTTTGAGATTATCATTTTAAAAATCAAATCTCCATCAGATAAATCTTTATTTTTAAAGCTCCCAGAAAACCATTTTTCCTTATCAAGTTTATTTGATAATATCCTCATTTTAAAATATTACAGTGAAGACATTCATTTTCAGAAATGAACAAAATATTTAGAATAAATATGTAGACATATATAAATTAATCTGTTTCATATATAACTATACTTAAGGGATACTTATAGTTAATCCAGATTTATCAAAAAGTGTGTTTTATTTTTTTCTCAGAATTCAAATAGAAATAAAAATGAGGTGAATGATAAAAATTGATGTAAAAAAGGAGTAATGGCACAAAATTTAATATATTGTGAGAATTTATTGAATTGGTTTACCTTCATAAGCAAGACAGAGTCTGCTTTCCATCTAAAGTCTATCAGTGTAAATTACTGAAAGAAAAAAGATTATCAACAGGTCCATTATGGTTCTAAATTTTAAGAGCCCTTCATGCAAGGATAGGTATTCATTAAAATCTCTACTACCTGGAAAGAAAGAACGACTTTCAGTTATAGTTGCAAAGAGTACATTTCTGCTGAGACCAGAATCACAAATCTAAGAGAGATTATCATCATCCACATGGAACAATTGACTAAATCTGAGATTAGGGTTGAGAAGGAGAGAAAGAAGGGGAAGATCTCCGATATCACTTGCTGATTAAATCTTCTTAATCAAGAGCATCTTTAACACAGGATATGCACTGATTACTTTAAACCCATAAAAACAAATGACAATATTTTCACAGATTTACAGAAATGTATGAGAATCTCTAAAAAATATATGTGATAATATATGTGAATTGCTAAAATAGTAAACTTGACTCTAAAAATTTTTATAGATGATCACGTTTGTCACCTCTGTAAGACTGCCTGGTTTACTGAGAACTTAAAGTACCTGCAATAGTGTGAACACCACCACCAACTAAATCTACATTTTACTACCTCCACATTTAATCAAAATTTTAAATGTATTTTCATATCTTCATATTCTATACATCTATTAATAGTTCTGTACTTCTGTATTCAAAAAGAGGTATACACTTATTTATAGTCAAATGAAGTTTTTTATATTAAAATTTTAATTATTTTAGACATTTGTTGGTGTAGTATACTACACATAAATCTCAGATTAATATGAAAAATATAGAGCTCTAGATGCCTCCCATGGGAAAAAGAATTTAAGTGGTCATTCAAAGGCATCTAGTAGCAGTTTGATCAACAATGGCATTGAACACAGATGGTGTTATATGACTTTCATGTTGGGGTATTTGTAATTGATATGAAGCTATTTTTCCAAAGGCAGTGTCAGTTGGCTTCTGTCAGAGAAACGGGCACAAAACAAGGTATTCAGTTCTTCAAAAATTTCACTGGCTTTGATTATTTCAATCTGCTGTGATGTCTTTACAAATATGAAACTGTATTAGTCTGTTTAGTTTTGCTTTACTGTGCATACTAAAGATAGCCTGTCAGTATTTGTATTAGTCCAGCTCCTGAATAAACTTTTCATATCAACCAAGGAAAAATATATGTTTTATCAAATGAATTACTTTTACTATTATAAATTGAGCTTTAGTTCTATTTTATTGATAAGTGGAGATTCACTCTATTCTCCAAAAAAAGAAAGAAAACAAAAGATAAAAAGAGCACCTGTGATTTCCAAAGATAACTATACTTACAGATATTTACAATGTTTTATGACTCATCGTACTGTACTCATAGTTAGTTTGTTCCATGGTTAAGATACTACATAAAAATAATAATAAATAATGGAGATGTTTACTAAGGTTGCTGTGCAAATAATGCAGTTTCACAACAGCTTTGCCCGAAATTGCTTAATCAAAGGTTATACATGGCATCAGTTAATGTTCAATGGCCTCAATTTTGTTCTAATTTTCAATCTAAAGTTAAAGCTTTAACCAGATTTATTTCCTAGACTTCTGCTACCAATTACTATGTGTTCATCCTTATCATTAGTCCAAGCCTTTCTTCTTTGATATGGGTCCATTTATCAAACTGCTATAATTTTATATTGCAAATCATTTAAACAATTTTCAATAGTTAAAAAAATACCGTGATCACCCCCTAAGCCTTCACTCTTTTCCTAAATTTCTACTTAAAGTAATGGAATTCATATCTCCAACACTCTTCTTTTAATTGATCAGGAAATTTATTGATTTTCTTCAGAAAATGCTGACTCTGTCCCTTTTCCTAATGTGACTGCTAGCTGTTGGACTGGAACATGCACCCTAGGCTTCAAGCCTTTGAACTCAAACTGGAACTCAACTTCAGATCTCCTGGGTCTGCAGCTTGCCAGTTCTTGGTACATGGCCTCCATAATCATGTGAGGCAATCCCTTATAATAAATCTATTTTTTGTATACATAGACACCTTATTGATTCTCTTTCTCTAAAAAACCCTCACTAAAACAGTTTGCATTCTTAACTTTGACTTAATTTTAACCTCTTAACATTGACTCCCGGCCTGTCCCTTCTTCTTCAGTGTTTTCCTGAACTGTGGCTTGAGTTTTCTTCTCATTCAAATTTCTGAATATTTTATTCTCTTGCTTAGCTTTATTACCATATATTGATATTATAACAGAATAGTATTTATATATTTAATATTTGGATATTTTAACAGCATAATATCTTTTTATTTAAATTAAGCAACTCATTTGGTGAGTTATTAATTCATTCAATGAATGTTTATTGTATACTTATTATACAATATACCAAGCACTGTTCTACATAAATAGATTATAGTAATGCACAAGGCATAATTTATTTCCTCATTGAGCTTACATGTGGGGATATAAAAAATGAGCTACTTAATAAATAACATCTATGCTATAATTTCAAATACTAATATGAAGAAAAAATAATATGTATGAGGATTACTACTAATAGATTATTGTCATTTAAATAAAGTGGTTGAGGAAGAGCTGCATGAAGAAATGATAACTAAACAAATATAAGAGATAGTCATATGAATATCTGAGGAATTTTATTGTTTATCTCCCCACATGTAACCTATCTGAGGAAAGAAGTTTTGCCTTGTGCATGACTATAACATATTTGTCTAGCACAGTACATGGTAAATTATAAACATACAATGAAAATTCATTGAATAAATGAAGGAACAAATTATTTTAAATAAAGAGGATATTATATTCTTGGATATTCATATGACTAAATCTATTATTTTCTGTTAGTCATATGATTGTATCAATTATTTCCTCAGTCATATTTCTAAATCTAAGCAGAGGTACAACTAGCAAAATGTCTTTTAGATTTATTATGATGGTACTACTAAAGAGCAATGGGAAATTATGATTATTACAACACATAGAAAAGTGTCTTTGGGAGTTCTATATTGTAAAACAATGAAAGTAGGCCACCTTATACATCATAACCCCAAATCTATGTCATGTGTATTGCACAGCTAAATTTGCAAGACCATCCTTAAAAGAAAACATAGGTAGTTATCTTCATGTCATCAGTATAGCAAACACTTTCTTACACAAGACACAAAAATCACTAGCCATAAAGTCAACGATTGATAAGTTTGACTCCATTAAAATTAAAGATTTGTATTCATCAAAAAAGACCACTAAAATAAAATATAAGGAATATGTTGATTCTGATAATTATGAAGCATTAACCAAAAAAGGCTCAATTTATTATTTATAAACACTACTACAAATTAATTAGAAGATGACAGTCACCTAGTAAGAAAATGAGAAAAATACAGGCATTTCATAATATAGAAAATCCAAATACCTAAGAGCATATGAAAAGAGCTTACCTTCACTATTAATCATGGGGATGAAAATTAGGGGAATGAAAACTTCAGTAGTAATTCAGGGAATCATAGTGCTAGGTACCACTACACACTCACAAACATTAAATGTCTAACAATACCAAATATTAAAGTCGGTATGTAGTAATATAATGCCATTAGAGCAAAATTTGATAAAATTTATTGCAAAACAATTGGCCTATTTGCTCAAATTCAATATGTATGTTTCACTAATTTTATTCTTTGTTAAACAACCTACAGAATTACAGGTTTCTGTGCCTGGTTAAATATATGGAATGCTTATAGTAGCATTATTCATAATAATCTCAACTGAAAACAAGCAAGTGTTTTGATAAGAGTGTCAATCAACAAATTGTGTTATATCTATACAATGTAATGACTTCAGTGCAGAAAATTAAAAAATACATCTATCTGTTCACAATAATATGGATGAAATTTAAAAGTATGCTGTTGCCACCAAAACCAGAAACAAAGCCAAACAAAACTGTGGCATAATCTATTTACGTACGTTATTTGAAAACAACACTAAACTGTATTGTTTGTTAATGTGTCATTACATAGGTGTAAAAAGTATCAAGAAAAGCATGAAAACAATTATCATAAATGTGAGAATAGTGGAAATGTCTAGGGAAGAGTAAAGAAATTATGACCAGAAAAACAAATGGCAACCGTCTGAGAATGCTGGAAATATTTTATTTATTTATCTGAGTAATTGTTATGTGTTAGTTTTATAATAATTAATTGAGCTTTACATACATGTTTCACAGATTTTTCTGTTATATTCCACAATAAAATATCACAAATTCCATGTAAATATCTCACTGGAGAAACAGGGTGCCATTTGATGGCTATGAGAGGAATAATATGACTGTCTTTTAACTTAAAATTTATTGAGCAACTATCATGTTCTGTTTGTTAGAAGTACCTAGAGAAAACTATTAGAGTACCTATTCTGATGGTGTTTACACATATAAGTGTATGCATGTGAGTACCTAGAGAAAACTATTAGAATACCTATTCTGATGGTGTTTACACACGAGTGTATGCATGTGTGCGTGACCACAATACATATGTAAATTATGTAGTTTGCTATAAGATTCAAGATAAAGATGAAAGGAAGTAAAGACATGGTGCAGTGTGAGTTGCAGTTTTAAAAGGGCTGATTAGGAAAAGCCTTATATATTGGGTAATATTTGAGCAAATACTTGCAGGAAAAGAGGAGATTAGCCACGTAGGGGTCTAGGGTGGCAGAAGGTGTGGGGGTGGGGAAGGATTCAGTAGAAGCTTAGCCAATGCTAAGACACTAACGCAGTGGGTAGAATAGTGGCCCCAAGAAGATATATCCAAGTCCTAACTCCCAGTATCAATAAATTTGAAAACAAGGTCTTTATAGATATAATTAAATTAATAACTTCAAAAAGAGCTCATCCTGGATTTAGAGTGGGCACTAAGTCCAATGACTGGCATTGAGAGAAAGGAAAGAGAGAGTTGTAACACAGACACAGACAGGGCAGAAGGCCACGAGGAGATAAAGCCAGAAACTAGAGTCAAATAGCCCCAAGCCAAAGTAGGCAGAGTCACCAGCAGGTGGAAGAAATAAGGAAGGATTTTCCCCTGGAGCCTTCCAGGGATTGAAGCTTTGCCCACCCCTTGATACTGGACTTCTGGCCTCTCAAACTGAATTTCTGTTGTTTTAAGTCACCAAGTTTGTGGTTATTTGTTATAGCAGCCCTAGGAAACTAATATAAGGTATATGCCAGTACCGTTAATGTTGTTCTTGACTCATTTTCTCTGCTTTTCCTATTTACTCATCTCTCTTAATGTTGGGGGTAGAGAAATCTTTGGCCTGTGAAAACCCTTAAGTTTTCACATTACCCTAAATATTTTCTGTATATACCTACATAACTCAGTAAAATATAAAATCTAAGAACACAAGGATAATAAGTATATTTTTTTATTTTAATAATTAAACATGATTTCACATAAAATTAGAAATTGCAAAAACATACTGAAAATTACTTCTTAAAATTTTCTATAATCTAACCCTGTACAGATAATCCTTTGGTATATTCTCTTCCAAATGTTATATCCACATACTTGATGCTGTGATGATAGTGATAATAAACTTTTAGTACCCTCCTTTTTAATTTAACTATGAACATTTTACCACATAATTAAGCATACTACACAACATAATTTTTAATGGAAGCATAGTGTTTCATTCTTTGAATATAACATAATTTATTTAGCTAATCCTCTAGTACTGGCATTAAGCTTTTTCTAGTCCTTCTGTATGATAAATAATGCTGGATGACTGTGATGATACTCTTGAGAATGGTTTTGGAGTTGTTTCAAATCCTGATGTGTCACATAATCTTCCAATTTTGCAAAATAATTGACTACCCAATTTCCATATGTATAATTGGTAAAATAATACAACCAATCTTATAAAATTGTTTTGAGGCTTAAAGGTAATTTTTGCAAGACATTGTAACTCAATGCCCAGCATATGAGCAATGTATCAAAAGGGGGGTTCAGATATGCCTAAAGTATTGTTCATCTGCAGTGACTGCCAGGGGTTCAAGGGGGAGTGAGGGATAAGTAGGTAGAGCACAGAGGATTTTCAGGGTAGTGAAAACACTCTGTATGATACTATAATGGTGGATACATGATGTTATATATTTGAACAAAGTCATAGAATGTGCAACACCAGGAGTGATCCCTCATGTAAACTATGACTTCTGGGTGATGAGGCTATGTCCCTGTAGCTTCATCAATTGTTAACAAATGTTAATGAGGGAGGTTATGCATAAATCAGGACAGGAGTTATACGGGAATTCACTATCTTCTACTAATTTTGCTGTGAACAGAAAACTGCTCTAAAAAAATAAAGTTTATTTAAAAAAAAAAAAAAACTGTTGACCTGTGCCACACATTACTGTGTGTGTTTTGGGCCATGGCATTCACATATCTAGCCCTTAGTTCTAGACCACATCTTTCCACTTTACAAATTAATAGTGACATTCTGCTAGAAACATTTCTAGTTAATTCTCAGATTCTGCTACTCTTTCTCAGTCATTATATTACTATTTTTCCCTTGAGCTTGTTCTACCAATATAACATCAGCAAAAATTCCTTCAAACTTGTGAAAGAAAGATTGCAAACTTGCCTAGATTTCAGCAATACAGCAAATTCCATATCCATATCTATTTTTTAGATATTATCTGGTATCACCTTTCAGAAAAGTACTCTCATGCAGCATGTACACTTCCTCCTCCCACACATATAAGTAAACATATTTGATTACTATATGGAAACAAAAGCTTAGAGAAAAGAGGCTCAGAAGTCAGTCATTCTCTCCTTACCCAGGTATTGAAAGCTCTACACAGATGATATGCATATCTGTAAATTCAATAGCACTTGGGTACCAGAAGTATGCTGCCTCACTTGCATGCCAATATTTTTTTGCATGTGTTTCAGCTTGAATACCTCTAACCCTGCCAGTCTGCACAGTCAACTGTACTCATTTTTAAAAGCCCTTCTCAAATGCTATTTCCATCATCCTGTAAACTTAATATTAAACATTAGCTGTTTGAATATATCATATTAGAAATATTTATATCAGCCCTGTATTGCAAACGGTGGATCGTCCACTCATCCAACAAATATTGATAAAATGTTGACATCTGACGAGAATTAAGCCAAACTATGGGGATGAAAAGCTAGAAAAACAGGCACAGCTCAGGCTGTCATGGAACTTATGGACTAATGGGAAATAGCTGTCTCTTAGCAAACACTACACGCCATTTTTGAAGAAGAAATGTAAAGTTCTATATAATTAAGAATAGGAGCAAATTCATATAGTATTACATAATTAGCACCTTCTTATCAGGAAATCTGTTTTAACCTTTGAGATCAACATCAAACAATTATCATAGTATCGTACATACAATTGGTAATTTATAAATATTTGTTGAAATAAAAGTACTTGAAGAGGTAAGAGACTAAAACGTAAAAGATTTACTGTGTATAAAGATATTATTTGCTTTCTTTATTTCTAACAATGAAAAAATGTAGACATTTTTGGCTGGTCAGTGTAAGTGCTTTTGTTGTGCTGAGTTTTTACTTTCCTCTGAGATAGTGTAGCAGAAATAGTTTTTTGATTCTGAAGTTATGTTTATGTTTTGATGAGCATTTTTGTGTGTGCTACACTTCAAATTTATAATAGATTTTCCCATTGATTTTTGAGAAATGGGCTATAGGAATTTCTACTTAAAAAGCTAAATCACATGTGTAATTGAAAATGTTGCAGTCTCTACTGTTTATATCTCATTAGATCTTCCTTTGAATTAAAATTGAGTGTTTAGGACTAGGTTAGTACCCTCGATACAAGTAATTAGACTTGTTTGGCCAATAGGTCAGAGTTCCAAAGTCCAGCTGATATCATCTGTCAAACTTATGTTTTGATTCTTTTTAATGTATTACTGGAAATATGAGAATCAAATTTTATAATGAGATTCTCAAGTATTAAAATTGAGCAAAAATATATTCTGCTAGGAGATGTATTTCTCCTGGGACTATTTTATTTGTTGTCTCATTTGATACTTCTTAAGCTATAATATTCAGAACTGAACAAAAGTAATACATTTTTGTTTCTAGAAGCTGGAAGCCAGATCATATAGCTATTGCCATAGCACAATCACTGAGTGGAAAGATACTGAACCAGTTGGTAATGCTGGTCAATAAAGGGAGACCTGGGTTAGAGAGGTCTTCTCTTCTAATATGAGAAAAGGCTCAACAAAATGTGGTAGCTTGCAAAAAAGCTGGTAAGCCTAAGAGAAATGAATCTAGGAACATCTGATCTTGTATGTCTTGGAGAATGATGATATGCACTATTGATATTAATAATAAAAAAATAAATAAAAGAAAAAGGTATAAAATATTGAGTATATACATGTAGCAAAATTGAGAGCTAATTTACCAATAAATAATGCAATGGCAATATTATTTTGGTGGGTAGGGGGGAGTTTAATTAGTGAAGAGTAAGGATAACAGGCTTGTGTAATTTTCTGAAGTAGGAAACAGAAAGGGATACATACAGTAAAAATCAAACAGTCATAATTTGATATATATTTTAAACTGAGAGGTGTTGAATGGAGGCAAATTTATTTCTAAAAAAAATTTCGAAATGTCCTAATAGCATTAGAAAAGAATCTAAATAGATTGTCTTTTCCGGTAAATATCCTATTTATAATAAAAATATTTAAGTTAGACAGGGTTTTAGTCTGTGAGGCTGGTAGATTAAATTTTAATAGACTGATAAATTTTTCTAAAATGAAGGATGCATAAGAAATATTATCTTTAGGTAAAAGATATAATTTTCTCAATTTAGCATCTCATTATATATATAAGTACAATAATGTAAAATTACGAAAAATAAAAATGCCAGATATTGTGAAAGACATCATCAGGTTTGTGGGCCACTCCATATGCATGAACTCAATGAAGTTAGGGATGTTAATCATTTTTCTGCATCATTTATGAATTTTAGTATCATGGGGCCTTTGTTTGCAGAAGGAGTTATAACAGTTCTTTAAGACTTAACTTGCACATCTGTGCAAATGCACTAAACATAAACACAATGTCTTTTAATAATTTTAACAAACACGATTGATTTTTTAAAAATTGACTTTGTTATATTTATATCACAAAAGAACAAATATGACAGTAAATATCACATATGATCTCAAAAGATAGAAAATAATAACATGGGAAAAATATAACTGTTACATTCCAAGATATTTGTGGCATATAAATTATTTTGTTAATTTGGTTTGAAAAGTGTTGGGCTAAAAATACTATTTTATGTATTTTATTTATATGATATACAAATTATGAGTACAGCTAATAAAAATTAAATATGACTGTTATGAGATAGCGATTTCCTTCAGTAAACAATCTTCCTTGGTTTTATCTGCTCAATATATATGTATCAAATTTTTGTTTATTTTATAAACTATATAAGTTTAAGAAAAGTTTGAAGAAAAAATTTCCTCAAAGCCACTCAGCTTTGTTATATACTCCCATTTACAAAATTTCTAAAATATCTATTAATATTTGCTACTGAAACATGTTCCTTTTAGAAAAAGAAATTCTAAAAATGAATGTATTTCTCTCTGTTCATTTTCTTTAGATAAACTGACTAAATTTATAAGAGGAATACCATAACAAGCCACTCTGATATCTCTATTGAGATCGTTCCTAAAATTAACTACTAAATTATCAAAAAAATATTTTATTAGCTCATTAAGAACCAGCTCTCTGTTGACCATTAGAAACTCATAACAGCAAATAACTTCTCACATTATTGTGTAGCTATGCCATGATTAACAAGTTTCATAAAAGGATTTTTTATTATTTGTACCTGATTATGTAGATATCACTTTATAAAAACATCCTATTATTAGTCGTTTTTTACTATTTTTGTGTTGCTAAATTATCTTCCAATGAGTTGGTTGTAATAGCAGTTACATAAAATCTAAAACATGAACTCTTCCATTCATTAACTACTTAGGTCAATATTCAAATATTTTCAAATGTTTTCTTTTGTATGAGGCAGCAGTAAAATAGTCTAAAATCAAAAAAATGCAAAAAAATTAACAGTCAAAAATCTTATATTGCTCCTTTTCTACACCCACTCAAGATCTTGCTGTGGCCAATTTTTGTAGGTCTTAACAGTGATAGTATATGCATTGACTCTATATATACACACACATATACATACATACACCTTTTCATTTTGCATACACAAATTACAATACTCTACATACTTTGTGCTATTTTCACTTAAGATTTTCCTAGATATATTTAACTGAATATATTTCTCTGGTTATGTAAACTGTGATTGATTATCTTTGGCATTACATACTATGCACCCCCCCATATTTTTTTTTCCAAAAAAAAAAATAATAATTACTGTCATATTGTATATATTTCTAGTATGTTGTTCAATAATTAATATATTTTCTTTTTTTCTTCAAATATGCATTTTAGATGATACTTTATTTGGTCTCAACTTTCTACCTCCTCATTCTTGATATATCTCTAATTTGAGCTAGATGGGATCAAAATATCCTCATAAGACTTCCAGAGTAAAAATTTAAGTATTACCATAAATTGAACCTTTATTTCTTTAATTAATAAATAATAACAATAGTAATACATATTATTGTCAAAATGAGTCTACATCGTTTGATATAAAGAGGTGAAAACTGAAGAAAGAAATATAAAAATATACCAAAAATAAATAAACAGAAAAAGTGAAGTAAATGCACTTTTATATATATTAGTTTTCAGACATGGAAGAGTCAAAAAGAATGTAAAATGGGAAGAATAAAGATGGAATAGGAAGAAAAAAAGATGGAAGAGAGGAAAGAAGGGAAGAAGGAAGATTTATTAATCTTCAAATATAACAATGTAGCATGCTAAGTTATTCAATTTACATTATTTTATTTTAATCTAACACTTTACTAAGAAATACAAACAGTCACAACTGAAAAACAAATAACCCCCTGAGCCAAATCTTTTCCACTTCCTGCTTTTTTATCAGTAAAGTTTTATCAAAAAACAGCTATGGACATTTGTTCGCTTACTGTTTATGGCTACATTTTTCCCTGCATTGGCAACACTGAAAAACAATATTGGTAACAGAAGCCAGAGGGCCCAAAACAGTGTGTCATTCTTGTTATCTGGTCCTTTACAGAGGGTTAGTAGAAGCTGTGGTCTTCAAAAATCCGAGGAGATAGATGATGCTCTTGGAAGAAGACAAGTTTCAGAATAAAATAGTAACTTTTCTTTGTATATATTTTCATTGTCCATTTTATTAATGGTTTTTAAATTATGTTTATGCTTGTGAATATGTACATATACATAGGCATGTTGGGAGAATAGTACATGTATTAATTTACAACATCCATGTATGTATCTTTTATGATTGAACTATGTGATAAAAAATGTTCACATATATTTGTGAAAATAAATCCCATGATATATATGAAAAGAATTAGAATATAGGTGTTGATGCCCAAAGGAGAAGCCAAACTAGAATTTCTACTCATCATTTGTGCTGGGTCTTGGCCCAAGTGAACTGCTCTAACTTTTCATGTTCATGTTTCTGATTCCAATCCATCTATCCTACCACTCACTTAACTTCTTAGACCCATTTTGACATATTGAAGAGCCAAATAAATCTGAGCTCAAATTTAAGTACATGTGCTCCTACTAGTAAGGATTTTTTTAATTTATACTATATGAAAATAGACATTTTTACTTATTTTGCTGTGTCTTTTATAATCATTTGAAAGCAGGAATTGGAACAAGAATAACTACTGGGAATTAGCCTAAATTCATGGAAACACTTAATTTTTCTGAATGTGATTTTAACCCTAGGGCAATGCTTTTGACAGCATATGGTTTAGATTTGGCAGAAGAATGGAAACATGTTGAAATCACTGCCTAGGGATTCACAGCCCTTTAATACAAAAGTGTTCCAGTTAGATTTGGTCAGAGATCACAGAAGTATATTTCCAGAGAATGCTACAAGGCGTGAAATGTCCTAGTGAACGCAGCAATGCAACCCCAGAACCATATTTCAGCAACCATTATTAGGTAGCTTACTATAGTTCAGGTAATGTATTGCAAATTTGGGACATAAAGATTTTGAGGTTTTGGTCCCCTATTACAATTACAACTTTGACCTAGTTCTTTCTTCAAACAGCTCATGTTATAAACGTACAAGAGATACCTAATAATAGAATGTGAAAGTACAAGCCAAGCAATTTCGCTAAAAAGACTGTAAGAATCTAGGGAAACAAGCTATTTGCTCAGGCAGAGTGGGAGAGGGAAGGTATTACAGAGTAGGGGCCATTTAATTTGGGATGTAAAATGTGAGCATGATGTTGACAGGAGTAGGAAGGGCCATTTCAGTTAAAGAGAGCAGTATATACCAAAGCATAAAGACATGAAATTACATAGTGAACATCATTCATAACTCCAGAATACAATATTTTAGAGTTAAAAATTGACTATAGTCAATAATAAATTATTGTATACTTTAAAATAACTAAAAGAGTGGAATTGGAATGTTCTTAACACAAACAAATGACAAAATCTTGAGGTGATAGATACACCAACTACCCTAATTTGGTTATTACACATTTTATGCTTGTATCAAAACTTCACATGCATCCTATAAATATATACAACTAGTAAATATTATGTATCCATAATAATTAAAAATTTAAAAAAATAGACCTGTATCAAATCATAAGCAATGCATCATTAGGACTGATGCCTTGCTTGCTTCAAAATATTTCAAGCTCTGATTATAGGAAGCTGATGTTGGTTTGTAAATGATCCTAGCTAATTTACAATCACAAAAATACACTCTTGAAAAAGATAACAATGTCCTAGGCCTCACATTATCTCTATACTATACCTTGCCAATACACAGTTCAAAATAACCATGCATATAAAGAAAAAATATATCATAATTGGCACCAAAAGGAAGAATAGGCACTATATGATCTTATCAGATATGGATTCTAAAAAATAGCACGTTAGCTATATTTGCAAAAAATTAAAAACAAAAAAGAGAATTCCTACAACTATATGGAAACTATATAAATTTTAATAAAATCCTAGATTTGAAAAATTTATAGGAGGAATTATGTATATAATCAGTGAGTTTAACACAGACACTCCAGAAAAGATAATCCAAAAACTAAAAAACAGGTAATAAATATGTATACAAAATAAAGTACAGAGAAGCAAAATTTTGAAAACAGATAAAAATGAAAAAGATGCAAGAGATAGAATTTATGGTACAAGATTCTGGCAATGTGAGTTCTCATAGTACAGGACAGAGAGAGACTAAAAAAGAAGCAACATTGAAAGACATGATGGCTCAGAGTTCTCAAAAACAAAAATCAGCAAATTATAAAGTCAATAATTATTACACACCTAAAAACTACAAATGAAAAGAGAAGTATATATAGACATGATATGGTAAAAATATTAAAATGAAAATCCTAAAAGCAGCCAGAGGAAAATGTTTTCTTTATAGAATATACAATAAGACCAATAGCTAACTTCTCAAGAAATAATGCAATTTCAGGAAATAAAAGGAACTATCTTAAAAAGTGGGAAAAAAAAACAGCTACTACCTAGGATTCTTTGTCCAGTAAAAATATTCTTTTAAAAAAATTAAAACTTGAGGTGTGCTTCTAGCTAAAATGGAGTAACATGAACTGGAATTTCTCTTGCATCTGAAACAACCAAACAACTCAAACTAAATGTATGAAATAACAACCTCTAAGACATTGGGCATCAGGCAACAAAGAAGAGAAATCCCAGAGAGACAAAAAAAAAAAAAAATGAGGTGACCCCTATGATTGTCCCAACTCACTGCTTTGAGGCGATTTCCAGGCTTCAGCATGGAAAGGGAACACATGCAGAACTAGGCAGACTCCCCGAGTTCAGAAGACAGAGCTGAACATTCAGGGAAATCAAGGTATTAATAACTAGAGGTTGATGAACAGACACTCAGAGAGGACAAAGCTCTAGAGAGAGAACAACGAAGTATTGCAGAGGATCCTCCTCAAGTATTCAGCAGAAAATTCATTAGCACATGCACATGAGGACATTACCAAATGTCAAAAAGAAAAAAAAGAACTATCAAAAAGGATGAAAAGAAAGGTATCTGGCACTCACATGTGGTGAGTGCTGCTTTTCACTAGTCAGATGGGAAAAATTCATAATTCATGTAGTATAGGAGAGAGAAAAGAAAAAGGCCTTGCTCCAGCAATGAACAAAAGCAGATTAGAGTTTTATGGGATAAGACATTTCAGGATTGAATGTAGTGGAATACAAGGCAACTTTTTCAAACCCTGCAAATGTTCTATGTCATGATTATTGTGGTGGTTAGACAGATATATACACACTTAAAAAAAACTTACTGAACTGTATGCTTCAAGTATTTCCATCTTATTGCAATATTAATATATCTCAATAAAAAGTATTAAAACATCTATAATAGAATAAATAATAGGAAGGTGTTGAGTCTGAAAAAGTTGAAAGCTACTGTCTTAAATCTTTATACTCTCACCAGGTTATTGAACTCATTTCTTTCTCTCATCTATGTTCACCCCTTTTTCTTTCATCTTCAGGAGTTGCTGGAAATATTAAATTCTTTTTCCGTTCTTATTTATAACATAATTTACATCATGGTCCACCAAACTAAGGCCAAACAACCAAAACAGCACATTGACATGTTTTGCTAAGCAAACTTATTCTCTGAGCAAAAAAAAAATTAAAAAAAAAAAAACTCTGCCACATGGTTTGAAATGGATATATTTTGCCACCAATGACATAAAATATGAAACTATGAAAGAAAATATGAGAATTACAGTTGTCTGAAGACATTCTAAACTCTATTTCTTTGTATATACAAATAGAGAGATACATACATGTTTTTTTACTGCCATTTATAAGTGATGACATAACACCAAGAAAGTACAAGATTTAAGAGTATTCTGACTTAATTACATGTGAAGATTTACTCTTTTACCTCCCTGCACTGCGATCAGTGACATTTGTGTTCAAAATGGTTGTCAGAATGAGAAGGAGGAAAGACTGCATGTGCAGAAGGCTGCACACATGTTTAATAGAGATCTTTATTCATTAACAGACACGTTCAACTCAGCAGTGTTCCTTTCTAGATTGAACATCTCAAGGAGACTATTATCAAATCAGAGAACGATGTCCCAGGTTTTCAGTCTGGCATTTATGAGAACTGTTGAATATCCATGATTGAAAATAATTGCAAAATATATCAGAATGATTGCTAAGTCAAGCTGTGCTGTAACTGTCACCAAGTTACCACACATTCCAGATTAGTTTATATCTAATCTACTCAAATTATGCATGTGGGGAATAGATTAATACATGTGATTAATATCATGAGTGAAAATACTGACATTCCAAATCAAATGTAATTTTTTTATAATAATATGAAATATTAGCCACATTCTTTTCAAACAGTTGATAGGTCAGGAGGAACAAACTGATTGCATGTGAACCTAATTTTAGTCAAGAATCTATCCCATTTGGATGTACTCTCACTGGGGGCTGACATTGTTTATGGAAAATACCATGAAGAGCATCTCCATCTTCTTCAACTTTAAATGAAAAACTACTTCTGAGCAGAAATTCAGAGATCCTGGGTTGTAACTTCTAGTATTTAAGGAAATTAACATTCTTAGTTAACTGTTTTAAGGTGTATTGCTTTGTAGCATAAAACATTGGTCAAAAAGACAATATTTAAAAGGTGCTGAATTAACAAGTGCTGAAATCCTTGAATGTTGATAGTATCAAGGTACATATATTACCCATGTATGCTTAATTTTATGATACATATTCTACTACATGGAATTATGTTTCACAGGACCCATTAATGTCCGATACATCTGACATAGATAATTAATACTAAATATGTTAAAATGCATCCTTTCTAAGTTTCCAAATTCTTATTCCATTGACTAAAAGCTTACTAAAAGCTTAAGGAAAAACCTCAATAAAAGTGGTTGTAAGAATAGAAAATTAAAATTTATTTACTTTAGATGTATTAGTTGCCTCATTTAATCCTTTCAACAACACTGGAAAGTAAGTAATAGAATACTATTTTGGAGGTAAAGAAACCAAGATCATAAAGTAACAGTTAATAAGTAGAATAGAAGGCTTCACACTTATACTTGTAAATTAGTATAATTTCAGAGCTGCGCAAGTACAAAGAGAGCATGCTTTTTGGTTAAGGACATTTGTCATCCAAGACAAAAGTTTAGTTTTCATAAATTTTTAACAGTTGAAATCATCATGCCACTTCTTCCAAATTCTGAGATCCAGGGCCAACAAAGTTAAATAAAGATGCTGAACACAGCCAAATATTCATTAATGAAAATGAAATGCACCAATACCAGGAGCAATGATAAAAAGGTAAAATGGTGATCTGCAATCAGATACTATAGAATATGTTGCCATTCTAGAGAGATTAGAAAGAGTAAAAACAACAAAAACAACCAAAAAATCGTCCCCAAACCAAAACCAAACATCTATATTATTGCAATACACCATTAAAAATAAAATTACTCCTTTAAAGTGACTAGTATAATTTACATTAAAAATACATGAAGGCTATCTCTGAAATAACATTAGTATTGAAGACTAAAAGGACATCAGTTTAATCAGTTACTTAATTTAATGTTTCGATTTTATTGATTCCTGTTTCTGAATACTTCATAAATTTCTGATATACTTCTTCATTGTATGTTGTTCCCTCAGGTGGTATCAGTGGATTGATGCAGGCTTTGTTCTTTTCACCAAGACTAATGTGTTTGGCTCTAATGGGGAATGCTCCAACTAGAAAAGCCACCTGGTAGATAATATGGCAGACATACTATAACTTTTATTGCCTGTCTCCCCTGGAAGTTATTTCATTGACTATATGATATTAAAGGCTGAGCCTCAGAGTTTGATACTTTATTAGATTGATGAAAATAGGTCAATAATACTCATACTTTTGTTTTACTCTAAGAGATGTAGTAGCATGCAATCTATTTGAGATTATGTCTTTGTGCCCATAAAAGTCTATATTTCCTGGAATCATCATGATGTGACAGTTTTCCTTATGATTATATATCAACCATTACAAAAATAATTCTAAGTAGAAATATGGAGCATACAACAATAAACTATGACAAGAAGTCCTTAGAATTAACACACTCACATGAACACACACACATATTTGTTTTACTTATTTTATTGATTTTTGGGCAATCAATGTTAGTTGTACAAATTTAGTAAAATTGTTTCTATCATATTTTCTTAGATTGTGGCTAAGAAAAATGGTAAAAAAAAAATGTGATGGCTTTTAAAACAAGAAACTATAAGACAACATATAAATATAGATATTTCATATGTAGTTCATGATCCTTGCCATATCTTTGTGATGTAATCATGACTATTATTTTAGATGAGAAAACTAAGGCTAAGTGGCTGTGTGTTATTTCTGGTCCAATGTAATTAAAATTTAAAGAGTTGAACTTGATCCCAAATCTTCTGTGTCTATAGTCAAGACTTTTTCCAAGCTAATATAATCAGAAATAGAACATAATTTCTTTCCTCCTCTTCTTCATCCCTTCTTCTCTCTCTTCCTCCTCCTTTCCTCCCATCCTTCCTTCACAAATATATCCTTTTATTTGTGATTTTTGCATATATAACATGATATAAACATGTAAGCTGTATTCTATTAATATATTGTCATTGTTCATTGGAAGATAACTCTTTCATTCTAATGGTGTTCTGTGCCTGGAATCTGATATACTAAGTAGTTAAATTTTAAAATACTTTGAAGTCTTCACTGTATATACTGCACATATATTTGCCCATCTATAAGATGTAATTAAAATGCTCCAAATCATTTAAATAACTAAAAATGGAACTTACATTCACTGCCATGTAGTAGGTACTCAATAAAATAAAATTTAGATTTTAAACTCATTGGACTTGCTTAAACATAAAATGTGCAAGCTTCATCAACCAGGGCATATAGTAATGATAATGAATTATAAACTAGAAAACACTAATTGCCTCTTACAGAATATATTATACAAGAATATAGGGGGCCGGGCGTGGTGGCTCACGCCTGTAATCCTAGCACTCTGGGAGGCCGAGGCGGGTGGATCGCTCAAGGTCAGGAGTTCGAGACCAGCCTGAGCAAGAGCGAGACCCCGTCTCTACTAAAAATAGAAAGAAATTATCTGGCCAACTAAAATATATAGAGAAAAAAAAAAATTAGCCGGGCATGGTGGCGCATGCCTGTAGTCCCAGCTACTCGGGAGGCTGAGGCGGTAGGATCGCTTAAGCCCAGGAGTTTGAGGTTGCTGTGAGCTAGGCTGATGCCACGGCACTCACTCTAGCCCAGGCAAAAAAAAAGCGAGACTCTGTCTCAAAAAGAAAAAAAAAAAAAAGAATATAGTTGGCCATAATAAAAAAGAAGAAAACTAAGGATTGCAAATACTATTATAATACAAAGAGGAGTTGTGCAGAGCCAAATGCCTTTGAGTTATTATGTAAGCCTTGTATTTATTTCAGTGAGAAAATGATAAATACTAGCTAGATCTATTCTCAACCAAATGGATGCCACTAATATTCATGCCTGTTTTGTCATTAATGCACAATATGCCTGAAACCCATTGATTTCTGTGGAATATCAATTTCTATCACCAGTCAGCAATGAAGGTTTTCAGCCAGTGGCAAAAAAATCGATCTTAACTATTGCAAACCTGTTGAATAAATTCAATGGCTCCAGTTAGGAAAATGTTTATAAGGGAAAAGTATAAAAGTTAACTATTAACTTTTCATTATTATGAGTCTGTCCTTAGCATTCTACAAATCTGTGTGGGAACAGAAATGATAAACTACAGAAAATAAATGCCATCATAATAATTTTGAAAAATATTTTAAAATGAAGCTGTATTTTTAAGTATGAAATGAAAATATATTGCGATTTAAAATGAAGTTATATTTGTCTAATCTGATTTTTTCAGATTATAATAAAAATATTAGTCGACCAATATTGTTATTAATATATGGGAATTAGAGTTGGCTGTTCGTGGAGATACATTTTTACTGGATTCTAATATTTATATGATTATTGCTTCAAATTTTAACACTTTTCTGGCAATGAAAGAGAAAGTTGGGAGAAAGTTTATATTTTGCCAGATAATGCAATATTTCTTTCTTTTTATTTTTGTACTGAAATATAAAGTATTGATTTATTTCACTATATCACTGACATCTCAATGTTTCATGATACAGTGGTAATGACAGAGTTCTTAGTCTCTGACTATTCATTTTTAAATGTGACAAATATAAAAAAGCTTATATCAACACTTTGATTTAGGTACGTTCTTCTATCTCAGGACAATTACAGTCAAAAATCATATAAACATGTCCATGAATTAAGGTTGGGAGTGCAATAATTATCTCAGTTGACATGTAGTCTCTAGAAGTTAAGAGAGATTATACAACCAAGTGCTTTTCAAATTATGCTTAGGGAGTAAGCTTATGTAGATGTCTCATGGATCCTGAACCTCATAGTGGTGAGAATAATGTGTAAGGGAATAGAGTAGAATGGTAGGGCTCTGTTTTCCTCTGCTTTCACTTCAATCAGAATAGTTGTCCTTTATCTCTTTTATTTTTAATTGGGTTTCTAAGAAATATTTTCTTTAAATTTCTGGGACTAAAGTATCTTATTTAGTTAAACTATCATTGCTATAAATGATAGAGTAGTATTTCTCATTTCTTAAGCCCTTTTTGAATACCAAGCAGTATACTTTACCTGTATACTCTAATTTTGCCACAACCCTGAGATGACATATTATTCTTTCCATTTTACTAATAAAAAATCAAGCATTAGAAAACTCTAACAACATGCTAAAAATTTCACTGCGATTCCAAGCATAGCTGTAATTCTAATGCAAGTCTATCTGATTTTGTTTTTTGAGAATTAACTATTCTTCATTTACATAACCAAATGGAGCATATGGTTAAGAATAACTACCAGATCATGGTAAGTCATAGTAATATACAATAGCACTTATATGATGGAAAAGACCCAAGAACTAATTGCCGTTAATTACAGTATAAAAGAGCAAAGCCTTGTGGCTGTGGCCATGGAGAAGAGCGTGGACTCTGGAACTCAACTGCGTTAAGTCTGAAACCTAGTTTTGCCACCTTAAGCTGGGTCCTAACTTAATATCTGTAAAACCCTTAACAAGTAATTACTACTTAAATTATTCCAATTTTGGTTCCCAGAATAAATAATTCTTTGCATAAAGATAATCTGGGGCAATACTTGATTACTGTTCTGGATATAAAAAAAAATTTACACTTAACATTTTTTATAATCTGTCAAATTATGATTTCTCTTTTGGTCAAAGCAATACTTGATGCCTTTCTAAAGGTCCTACATTCAGGCTTAGGAATGAAGGTGAAGGAAAATAGGGATAAATAAGTTTGTTATTCACCTGGACAGGCGTTAAACAGGTGTATCTATAGCATTATGAAATTTGACTAGTGTTATAAAAGTTTACCAAAAAAGAGGCAAACCTTGGGAGTCTAAGTGAAACTTAGTAGAACATTAGTTATATACAATCAGCTTTTGATAAGTGGGCATAATGAGAGGGCGTGGAGAAAAGACAAATAAATGTAAGCCCAATCAGGGTTAAAGGAAAACCCCACTAATCTCTTGGTTATTGGGGGAAAGATTAATTGGTCAAACCTCAGCAGGCAGTTTATTCTAGAACAATAATGGACATCTGTTTATTACTGCTGTTTGGTAGCCATGTGGTCCAACACCTTTGGGCTGATCCCAATTTATAACTGATGAGGGTAGAGGAGGGGAGGGAAGAACAGGCAAGTGAAATCAGCATTAATGAGATGCTGCCTAATCACTGAAGAACACCTCTGTGCCTTAACTTAGAAAGGAGTTTGCATTCCTTAAGCACTGTGTGGATAAAGAGTTTGCCCTGTCTAAAAATTAAAAATATTGTATTATTGACATCAATAGGACGAGGTGAGTTCTAGTCTTCTGGATTTGGTTAAAGCAATTAGGATACTCCTATTTGAGAAGGTGCCATTGATGCTGAGATTAAAAAGATGAGATGGAGCCATACATGATTAGGGAGAGGTTAAAAAAAAGCTCTGACACGCTCGAGTGCTTTGTATTTCCAAACCTTAAAAAAATACTTGTTATTCTGGAACAGAGAAATAGGTGAATATTTTTTCCAATATCAAGTTAGTGTCAAGGACTAGACTCTGCAAGGCTTTGGAGGCCACATTAAGAGGTTTAGAATTTATTACAGTGCAATCAGCAGACATTTAAGGATTTTCAGCAGGGAGTGACTCAATTAGATTTATATTTTAAGGAAATAATTCTGGCTCTGTGTCATGAATGCATTAAAGGAGGAAAAAATTTAAATGGGAGATCAGTTAGGGAGTTGTTACTTTATTCCAGGGAGTCATAATGACTTCTCGTTCTAAGAACATGACAATGCAAATGGGCAGTGGTTATGAAGTTGAAACTGTTTTAGTTAGACTCTACACAAACTACTGATGGGTTGGATGTGCAGAACAAGAAAAAAGGACTCCTAGGTCCCCAGGTTAAGCATTGAGGTAGCAGTGGTATCATTTTCTGAGATGGGGAAGGCTTGGAGATAAGGAGGTATTCCTTTATTGAGGTGTGCGCTGCACTGTGTGTGTGTGTGTGTGTGTGTGTGTGTGTATTTACCGAAAGAATTGAGATTCCCATTTTGGACATACATTTCAACTTTTATGCAATCTATAAGTGCAGATATCAAGTTGACAGCTGAATGTGAATTTCTGGCATTCAGATAACTCTAGGATAGACAAATATTTTGGAACAGTCACCTTCAAAATGTTATGAGCATGGATAAGTTCACCTACAAAGACAGCAGAGAAAATGAATAAATAAGAAATTTTGTATTTTCTTCTTGTTTTTATCAGTGATAAAGCTAGTTACTGCTCAAAGACAAAGGGCAATGTCTTATCCAAGTTTGCCATGTACAAGGACTATTTATTGATTTAAACACCTGCTTCATACTTTCTTAGCAATACATAAAATTTGATGTTTTAAAACCATTATTTTCTGATTTAGGGTACAAATACTACATAGAAAATATATACTCAAAGCCTCAGCCAAGAAAGTCCTCTGCTGCTAAACTTTTAATGTACTTACACGCTGAAATGCCTTTTTGTCCATATGAAATGGAAAATCTTTCAAAGGTAAACTTAAAATGGATTTCAAATAGTGATAAAAAATGATCACGAAGACTGGTTTTTAGTCTATTTTTAAAATTTACCTAAAGTAAAAAGATTGATAAAAATTATATATTAGTTTTTTATTAATTCATATAGTATGAATTTGTTTTTCACATTTTACCCTGATTTGATTAATTAACATTGTATGCCTTTATCAAAACATTGCATGTACCCTATGAAGATATACAACTATGAGTACTATATGCCCATAACTAAAAATTTTAAAATAAATAAATAAACATATTTTTAATAAAGGAATTATTATACCTTTTTAAAACTATATTGATTTTTTTCAAAAAATCGAAAATTTGTCTAATAGCCAAAGGAGACAATCTTTTCCTATTTTAACATGAAGATGTGGATGTAGTTCCCAATCTTTGTTGATTACTGAATTCATATGGAAAACAGCTTTAAAAAACATGATTCCAGATATCAGGATCAGTATCTCCTACCAACGCCAAAAATTGCTCACAAATTTCTTGCAGAATATATGGGTTTCATTCAACCTTAAAAAAAAAAAAAAAAAGATTTATTCTATCAGATTTAAAGGGCCATCTCACTGCTGAGTTTGTCTGTATATACCAAAGGGAGAGGACCCATCTGGTGCTTTGGAATATTTATTGATTGAAGGATCCATAACCCAGCATAGGCATATTCCTAAATTATTTGATAACGAACATTCCTAGCATTAGCTGATCAAGAAAGCAAGTATAAGACAAATAAAAAATGTTTAATAAAGATTCTTTAAATTATATAAAAGATCTTAGAGAAAGCATGTTTTTGGAGGCATTCCATTTTCCAACTCTTTCACTTTACTAAAACTAGAGATGGACATTGTCAGAGATTATGTAAAAACACTTTTGTAAAAAGATGTGTGGGTACACACGTGCATATGTACACACACACACTTTAAAAATTCACTGAGTATTGGATTAAATCTCCAAAGTACTTTGTTCTAATCTTCCTAGAATCTTATATTTATAAAAAATACTGTTCTTTTTGTAATTTGCCATATGTACAGAGTCACTCCTGTATTTTGTTAGAGAAAAGAAAGAAAAAAATTTAAATTGATAAGTAACTATTTTATTCTTTTGTTTCCCTAATACTCTCCTCACTCAAATTGTAAAGTGTAAAACTTGAAAAGTGTGGAACAGTATATGACTATCGGGTATCTTCATACTTGGCCTAAAATAAAACTATTTAAACTTAATTGCAGTCCCAGCCCACCTCCTTAAATGTGCCCCATATATCAACTCTACTGCTGATTATTCCCTAGGCAGTAACACACAGGATCACTAAATTTTCTGTTGCTAAAAATATAGATGCCTAGCGTAATCTCAAAAAAAAACGTTAGAAAACAAATAGTAGGCTATTCAGCTGTCACCCTGACTTCTATGCTATTCTCTAGGAGAGTAATTTTCTATTATTTGGCACAAGTATCTTACTCCCTGGTAATAAAACTTTCCTTGAAATGTGAGCCTATGCTCCCTTTTGAAGTCATAGGAGTTAAGATTGTGTGTTGAAGGGCATAACTTCAGTGGTGAATGGCGTCTAACTTTGCCAACAGCTGTTAGTCTTCTCTGTGTCTCTGCTGCATCCCTATATTTCTAACATCTTTTCTTATGAAATATTTCAAGAGAAAAATATATAATATGATATAACATAAACAGTGTACATAGCACCTATCTCTGTCAAACTTCAATATTTTATATTTTTAGAATCCTTTACCTTTAAAGAAATGATAGCTAACAAAATCAGTTGAATCCTTCTCGGCATCCTTTCCAATCCCTGGGCTGCCCATTGCCCTCAAGTGAACTTTCATTGTGCATAAGCATTTAAAATTTCCAATCTTGCATTTATATTACTATATGTATGTAACATGTCTACAGTATATAAGATTGTTGTATATATTGAACTTTTAATAAATAGTGTTAAAACATTTTTTCTTTTATCTTTCTTTTCTCACTTAATATTATATCATGGGGTGTTATTTTCTTTGAAACAGGCAAATTTGTTTTATCCACAGTAAGCACTATGTAATACTCAATTATGTGATTATATAATTCATAAAATTATACATGCATTTACCTATCATTCCATTGATATACATTTGGATTGTTTTATAATTATTATAATTTTAAGCAATGCTCCATGTTGTACAAATTTATATGATTCTCTTTAATGATGTCCTTCAAACTCTTGACCATGACCTATAATGAATCATACATACTATATTATGACTTTCCTCTGCTTAACATATACAAATACATACACATGCACAAACTGCAACAAAATATTTATGAAATGAAAATTATCATTTCTTCTGATAGATCCTGATTTGTTCTTTTGTACTTTATTTCATTCAATTTAATTACCTAAGATGCTGGTCAAAACCATTAATTTGATTTTATAACTCAATAATGGAGTCATACATAAATTGCAGTTTGAAAACCACTAGTCTAAGAATAAACTTAGAAGAGAAATAGCCAGTTATTCAAGCATACTTCAAAATTAAAACATAAATCTATTTATAGACAAATGCTTCCATTGTAAGGCAAGGTGTTGAATTTATTATGAAAGTAGACTCAGCTATTGAGAGACAGAGAGAGAGAGAGAATCTAATCCTAAATATGCAAGTGTCCTGTACAGCCAAACAAAATGTATCTACTTATTGTTCACTTTCTTACTGAGCTCAAGTAAAACTTTGTTTCCCTACTTTTTTCCTACTTTGAACAATTGTTACCAAAATTTTGATAACTGATTGCAAACAGAACTCCATTTTTTCCTTATCCTTGAAAATACTCCTTTTATCTAAACTTGGAGACCTACCTGTTCCACTATATAAACTAGTCTACTTCAAAGTCTTCCACCCACCAGCACTTTCTCTCTAAATAGTTAACCTACCAGAAACATATTTTGTTCTTGATTTTTTTTTTTCTGAGCACCATACTTGAAAATTTATCTAAGCTGTCATTTCTCTTGCCAAATAATATTAATGCAGGCGTTTCCATTGTGTTCCACAATAACTCTAAGAACATATTGCTTAGAACAGTAACATTTTCATTAGTTTAGTAGCTTTGCACTTGAAATGGAACACACTGTAACATTTGGCTTTGTCACAAGGCAATACAACATAAAGCTCTAGTCATATTTTCTCTCTATGAACTTAAATCTCCACTGATTACAGACACAAGAAGTGTAATAGCCTGCATTCTGACAAATATATAATATGTAAAGTTTCCATATATCAATGCTATGCAGAATTACTTTGATTAATTTACATTCACTTCTAGTAAATAGTAATTCCCAATCTCATAAACAGGGATTTACATGTACAATGGAGCAATAGAAAGGTATTGTCAACATGTTGATCTCATAGCTCTGCAATTTGTGGGTTTTCTAAGGCAATTATTTTAGCAAGTCTATCATATTGCTATTATATTTCTGGAGAACAGGTGGCATGTTGTGAAAAGCTATATACCATACAGAGATATTTTAGTTAGAAGAAAGCAATGTATCATTTTCCTTGAATTTCTCAGCCCTTGCTTATTTTAATTTAAAACAATTTGAATGAGTACAAAACATTAGTTTCCCAGTTATACTGCACTTTAAATGTAGCATATTTCTCACCTGAAGGCATAAACTTTAGTGACATCCTAATCATTTTCACTGCAACAAATAGTTGTGCTATAAAGTGAGGATTAAATAGTAGGTGGAGAACAAACAGCAGGAGCAGATGAATTCCTAAAAACAAATGATCTCTATTTGAATGCAAATATCACCATAAAGAATGAGAGAGGAAACATTTTTAAAAATCTGTAATATATTAGAGTGAATTATTTCTGAGCAGGTTATTTTCCAGCAGCTCTTTAATGAGCTATTTTTTCATATGTTGGTAACTAATTATTACATATATTTGTGTGTATTTTTAATATCCATAAACTATGAATTTGATCTGTATTTCTTGTCAGTGTATTTGAAAATAATTTGCAGAAACACATTTAAACTGCTGGGTTTCATGCTAAGTAGAAAACAATGGATTGAAAACTTAATTTACTCTGCAAGCCAGAAGCTAAATAACAGTCTTGTATATAAAGCAGTGAAGATCAGGATTTCAAAAGCCTATATCTGGCCTTGTTTAAACATACATAAAGATACTAAATTTTTCAATGACAGTTGATCATGCCCATCAGTCTAGCTGGGCAATATGTATTGCTTGATTTATTTATTTACTTATCTATTTATTTAAATACATCAAATGTACTTTGAATGGAGAATGGAACTATTATTGAAAAGAACACAAGAAGGTTGGAGTCATCACTGTGTTAACTGCATATATTATACAGAAGACAAAGGAAGAAATAATGGATTTAGATGCTAATATTTTGGTCACTTTGGTGGTAGATAGCAACATGGTACTTCTGCAAGTTTCACAATTTGCAACTGAATGGCAAAGCACCTCTCTGTGCGCTTGCAGTGCTGTTCTTTCTTTCTTAATTGCTTTCCCACCTTGTCACACAGACAAATTCCTGCTAACCTTAACACCTAAACACTTAACACTTAATCTCATCAGAGGCTTCCCTGTGTCCAGAGGTACAATTCTTCCAACAGAGTCAATGATCAATGCCTCAATCATGCCTTTATTAGATTTCCATTTTTTATCTTATACCCATCTACATTTCTACCACATAAGGTTTTGAATTCTTGAAGTGCCTCTTCTCCAGTTATTTGTCCTTGTTCTGTTTATCTGTTAATCTTTCCCCACTGGCTTCTGATAAATATTGCATTTAGTTCAAAATATTTCCCTAGGACCTTTTTTTTTTTTTGACATTTTATATACTCTCTCTGTACGTGACTTGACCTATCTGTGTGTTTCTCAAATGTACATCAACGGGTTCAAACATTTCTTTGGAAACTGTATCTATTTCCTCTATGTTTCAAAGTACTTCAAATTAAGCATATCTTAAATCAAAAACATAGTTTTATCCCCCAAACCTAGTATTTCTCCATGGTTTCTATCCTAGGAAATGATACCAGCTTGTTGCACAAGCTAGAAATCTGGATGTGTTCTTTGAAATCATCCTCTTTTATGGAAAGTAGTGTAAAGTTATTCCTGATCATCTCTTTAACCTGGACACATTTTTTTTATTTCTATTGCCACAATCATAGTTCAATTTATTGTCATCTCTTGACTCGGCCACTGTAATAGTTTCCTCACTGGTACCATCTCAGGCGATCTTATTAATACATTATGTAGTTTCTTCTCTACATACACTGCAGCTGGAGTAAAATGTGAACTTAAAAATCTGATATGAGGAAATCACATTTGGGAGTATTTTAATTTACTTTAATAGAGCTATTTCTTTGTTATGCAAATATTCTTTCAATGGCCAAATTGTCTTTCTAAGGGAATGTCATGGAGAGGGAAAAGAGATTTAATTTATTGAAATAAAGAAATGAAGCAATTATTCAAGTAAATAACTCTCTATGAAGTGTTTATGCATCTGTCTCTTGTAAGATATACTTGATGAATCTTTCACATGCACACTTGAGATCTTTACATTCTAAACATCCATGCATGCTCTGAGAGCCTTAATTTCTTAACCTGTAAACAAATGGGATGTTTTCTTTGTTAAAAAAAAGCGCTGTAGTCACATCAATATCATTAATACTTAAAATATCATTTACATTTGTAAGCAACCTGAATAATTAAAAATGAAAATTTAGCCTACTTAGGAGTAATAACTTTATATGTAAATTTTATGAACTGAATTTCATTACTTATTTATAATATACTAACAATTAAAAAAACAAAGTACCATAACAACAATGTAAAAGTCAATGCTTAAACAAGTGGCCCTATGGCAATCTAATCTGAAAGGGATACTTTCTTCTCCATTAAGAAAAATAATTTTACCCGGGGAACATTCACTTTTTTCAACCATAAGAAATTTTCTTCAAAGTAAAATAAATTTCTTGAATTGTTTTCTTAACTCACTACTAACTCACACTCAGCTTAACTACTGGGCATGTTATAAGCCATAAAATACCAAATTTCGGAAAATTGGTCATAGAAGCAGATGTTAGTCTTTCCCTCGATTTAACTTCAATCTAAATTTAACCTGTTGTTGTAGTCTGTTATTCGAATAACATACCACAAAACTGAAACTAAATAAGGAACATCAAATACATTACACTATATTTTCAAACCAACTGGGGTTCAATACAGTTAAAATTACTTTAATGATAAAAAGAAATAAATATGGACTTTAAAACCTCATTATTCTATAACTGACATGTTCATTTTTAGTGTTAGTGCAATTCATACATTTTACTTGGTTCTTTATCTCCCAGAAATCTGTCAGGTTACAAAAAAATACTGTCATTTCCAAGTTTTCTAGGCTATTTTTCTTATTTTCTACAATTTTGTATCATGAATATTATATATTAAATGTAGTGAATACTAACATTGTTACTGAAAGCTCAGTACTTGTCCTTAAGGTCACATCAGAAGGAGAAACAAATAGTTTAAAGAGAAGTTTATTACTTTGCTGGCAAAGGAGGAAAATGGTAGACTATCCTCTCAAAAATCCAAATTCCTGTCCATAAGCAGAAATACAGAGCTATTAAAGGGAGGGCCCTCAGTTCTAGGCTATAGTTGTTAATGATTCTAATCAGTCTGTTCTCTGCTGAAGACAAAGCTGTCACCTCCTCCCACCTGCGAGGACCCTCCAGACCTCTGCAGGCCACATCCCAGGCCTGGGATGGAGCTGACAGTTCAGCTGCACTATCTCCTGTAACACAAAGAACAAAAGACATTCCCCTGCCCCTCTGACCACTGGCCAGTGGGGCAAGGATGTAGGCCTCAGTTCCCCAAAAAGAGTAGGGGGCAGTTTTAAAGACACAGAAAACATCTTTTGCCATTTCCCCCCCAGGCCATTCCCTCTGTTACATCATTGCATATGATAGTATTCATCCATATTTAAATTGTAAAATTATTATTCCTCAATAAATGATTTCTGTTTTCTACTTGTCCTCTCTTCCTTCTCATCTACCACCATTTTTCTGTCAATAAAATACCTTCATAATTTCCTCTGTATGTATACAATGTTTCTGGAGCCATGAAGTTGATTAAAATCTTAATAAAAATAAAAATTCTAGAGGATCTTAACCAATGCCTCATTTATTTTTAAGTTTCAAATTAAGAGAGTCTACCAGGATTTCTTAATTTCACCTATTTAGTAAATATAGGAAGAACTGGGTCTAAAATCCAGGTCACTCATTTTTCAGGCCAATGCACATAAAACCTGCAGATACCTCATACTTCAAAGACAGTGACTCTATTATTAGTGCCTCTCTAAAATTGTGCAATTGTAAGAAATTAACCCATTGTTCTCCCAGCGATATCTGGAAGAAACTTCATCACTTCTACCCAGTCAGGATTTGCCTTTTGAAATCTGGTAGGAGTAGATTCCTTTTCCTCATGTGTAGAATATTATACATGTCAGACTTTTCAATATTGGGTCAGAATCAGGTAACAATAAATTTACAGTGATGTAAGAATATATTTTATACCCATTCAAACATATGCCTTTGGTATAAATTAGTCATACTCTGGTTAAACAATGCAATGTGTTAGACATAGTTTTATTAATAAAATCTTTTATCTCATCCTGAAACAAATCCAGGACAAAGAATCAAGAAAAGTACATTATAATATATTCTCTATTACCCCAGATGATTACTTCTTTTAGAATCTTGGAAATTGTTTATGAGTGGGGAAGTGAGTGAAACTAATCCAGAATCTATCCCTATTTTGATGGCATAAAAAGGATGTCTAGGTTTTTATTTTCTTCAATAGCTTCATTGATGAACTACTGATACCCACAATATAGACGTTTCTGAAAAACATTTTGCTTTACAAAAAAAATTAAAAACAGTACATAGTATAGAATCCAATGCATATCATTTTCTAAGACAGAGCAAGTGTATGATGATATAACACTGATCAGTTATTATTTATGTGTTGGGGGTGACTGAGAGTAAAGGGCACATCTTACATGATAGAAATATTCTATGTAGTGTTTCAATGGTGGTTGTATGACTGTATATATTTTTCTAAAGTCATTCAACCTCTCCCTTTAAATGTATGCATTTTATTGTATTGAAAGCATATACGTCAATGTGATTGCATAAAAAGTGATTTTAATTTTCTGAAACTGAGTGATAATTGCCTTACTGCAGCATGGGATACTAAGGTAAATCTTTCTCCTAGGGAAGATACATGTCAAAATAAGTATCTTCAACTTATTAAACTGCATAGAACTTGAGCAACCTCAAAAAACTTAAAACAACAACTACTAAAGAAGGCAAGGATATGGTGTAGGGCTACAACTAGGTCCCTGGAGATGTTGATAAAGAAGTTTTTAGAAATGTTTGTTACTTATTCATTTCTTTCTACCTCCAAACCCCAAATCTTCACCAAAGAGCAAAACTTAAAACTGATGACCCTGAAGGATACTAGAAATTTATTGAGCAAATAAATGAACTCAGAAAGCCCTGGGATACAGATAATGGGCACAATGGA
The DNA here is from genome assembly GCF_041146395.1 of Eulemur rufifrons. Lineage (NCBI taxonomy): Eukaryota > Metazoa > Chordata > Mammalia > Primates > Lemuridae > Eulemur > Eulemur rufifrons. Next base: position 29,366,369 of record NC_091006.1, read on the forward strand.
AGGGAGGATTGAAATGAGAATCAGAAGACAGAAGAGCCCAAGTAAAATCTGCATAATAAACAGTGGTACCCCAAAGACTCTACCACATCCTGATGTTGTATAATTGTACTCTACCACAGGTCCAAATTTCACACCAAATGTGCAGGAATCTAAAACTGAATGTTTTGAATCATTGATGCTCAGGTTTGGAAGGTAAGTGAATTTTTTTTTTTTTATCTTATTCTCTTTTCTTTTTTTATATACACAGAGATCCCTTCAATATTCTTTATGTCCAGTTTGTCTGAAGTGAGGTCAGCAAAAGAATTAACGAAAACCTCATTATAAATCACCAGGATTCCTACTGATACTTCAGATTCTATTAGTTTGGACCATATAAGAATACCGTTTGTGAAAGTCAAAATCTTTTGACTATAACAACTGCATAAGGCTTCACTTAATATTTTCAGATATTTTTAAGAATTCTTTAGATGTATTCTAAGTAATTGGAACCTATGAGACTACAAGTTTTACATGTTCATTATTGTATTAAATAAAGAAGCATTTTTAATTTATTTTGGAATTTCAAAACACTGATGTTCAATTATGCGTGTTTGTATGGTGTTCAATTATGTTGTTACAACTCACTACAGACATTACGATGTATTTTCTTTTGCATTTTTATTGATCATTGTTTATTGATTATTCTGACACTCATTAAATTGAGATCATGACAATCTCTAATTCATGGAGTTTATCATGTTTATGATATGTTTATTTACATAAAAACAAAAAATATTTTTACATTATGAAATTTTCTTAGAATATTTTGTTGTAATTATGTACATTGACAAAAGAGTTAATACTCATTCTCTAGCCATCTGAAAAGCCTGTAATATACATTATTTATAAAATCTAGTAGAAGGATATTTTCAAGGATGGACTTTTATGAGTAATCCAGAGCTTTTATTTATCTCAGCTTCTTGGTCCATATTATTATAATCACATATGCACATACATTCAAAAATGTTATAATGTATTAGTATCCTAAAACATTTTCTATTACTAGGAGCTGTCAATAGAACTTGGCTATGGTAAGAACAAATAAATGGGGAGCACTCTAATACAAAACAAATGTTATAAGACTTTGAGTTAAAGAAAAGAAAAAAGTAATTAGTTAAAAATGTATTAGAATAGTTCTTTCATTACACCACCATCTCTGCCCTCCAACTCCTGTCTACTACCACAAAAAGCTGACAGATCTCTTTGATTCTAAATTGACATACAATTTTTTAAATTGATAAAATAGTGATGATTTAAACAGAATTTGACAGTATTGTGTTCAGTAAGGAATGTTTTACTGGAAGCTGTATCATTTATTTATTTTAATTTTGTGTTTCTCACAAATAAGCTGTGTATACCATTAACAGAACTTCTATAAGTATACATTTAATTAAAACAAAGCCCTAAATTATAGTATTTAAGTATTTAAAATGCTTTTATAGCATTTTATTATATTATGCCAAGTTTTTTTTAAGGTTTTTCTTTTTTCTTTTCTGCTAGGAGTTGCAGTACAACATTATTTATATTTGAATAAATGTGCTTTGGAGACAGTCCTGGGCTTGAATCCCAGATCTACCACTTACTAACTCTAATAAACTCTATGAAGCTCTGTTTTCTCATTTATAAAGCAGTGATAATAGTATCTCTCTCAAAGAGTTCTTATTAGCATTTGAAGATATTTAATACATAAGTATATATTACATATAATATATATAATGTATATGTCTGTATCTGTCGATCAATTGATACATATCATATGTTATATGACTAATAAATGGAAGCTATTACTGTTGTGACATGTATAAAGCCAATCCTATTATTTTCTTAAGTGTTTGAAGGTTCAGACTAGGAATACAATTCCCACCTATTAGTTAATATTATCCCAGTAATACAAGGAAGTTGTCTGTTAATAAAAGAAAATGTCAAAATGACAAGCATTCCTGACATTTTAATATTTAATTTTATCTTGTCAGTGGCATTTATGAAAACAAATTAAAGATCCTCATTTATTCCCACAGAACCAGTTACATGAGACTTCCATTTGTTACTGAATATGCTTCATAAGTGACTCAAGGAATCCACACATACATTGTATATTATGTATTCTAAAATGAATCATTGATTAATGTATGCATTATAAGCCACCATTTAAGTATAGGTTAACTCTCTTACAGAGGTAGAAAATTAGTCAAAGATTTTAGATTACTTAATATAGAGAAAATCTACCTAAGAGTTTAGAAGTAAAAGTTAGAATACTAAAATGCTTACTTGTGTCATATGTCTTTGCACATATCCTTCATGAAACTGTAACAAGAAGATAGTACAGAAGATAACAGTATACTGAGTCTTGGTATATTCTCTGCATCTCCTCTAAAAAACAAAGTTGACATGTTATCCACATGTGAAACAAATATTGCTTCAATCCCTAGTGTAGCTGTCATAAAACTGCCACATAAAATACACGTTCTAGATGAAGGCATTAATAAAATTATTTTTTGTGGTATTGTTTGTTGAACTTGAAGGCAAATTTTAACGTATTCATTAAGTAAGTAATGTTGGAAAAGTCACCATTCATAATAGTAACAATTTGATATTTTATAAAGTGTCTTTGACTATATCTTATTACTTATTTCTATTAATATCCCTACATGATTGGAGTTATGTAGATAAATTCAGGGCTAAAATTTCAACCTAGTCTTTTTATTCAAAGCATTTTTCAAGGCTCACAGACTATTATTTTTTCTTTATTCCCCTTAGGCCACTCTCTATATCATTTCTATTAAAGAGTAAGAAATCGGAAAATTGTACTAGTATCAGGGGAAGATGGAAGGTTAAGTCAGCTCCCAAAGTTGGGTTATGAGATTATTGCAACAGGATGAAAGAAAATATTTCCAGTTTTGGTATTACAGAATTTGCGAGAAGCCCCAGGTGGGGGGTGTCAATTGGTGCAATTGCTGAGGACTCTGGCCAAGATTTTCCTTCCTGGACCGCTAGCCCCAAAGCCGGCAGCGGCCTGGGCGCCAAGGGTGAGCCCTAGTATTGTGTTCTTATCAATTGATCAAGACCAACCCACGGGTCCAATTAAACAGTGTCCCCTTTTGCTTAGTTCCAAGGTCCCACAGATTCAGCCCAGTCACACAGAGAAAGTGACTTTTCTCCTTTCTCCCTACCTCCAAGGGTGTAGACTGTCGTGCGGGGCTGGGGAAGGGGTGTTGCCCGAGAATGCCTCACCTTCCAGCCCGGAAAACTTCGCTGGTTTCTCCCCTCCTCCAAGGTGCCGGTCTGCCCTTAGGGGAAGACAAGCAAGTCTGCCGCACAGTTGGAGGAGAAGCTCTGCAGCTGTGTGGAAAGAGGCTTCCCTCTTTACTCCGCCCCTCCCGGGGCGGGGTTAGTCAGGTTGGCGAGAAGGAAGTACAAATAGTGGGCGGGGAGGGTGGAGTTTCGTCAGCTGAGGTAGAAGCTTCCAGGTCAGGGGACAAGCTCCTCTGAGGCCATGACCACCCGGAAAGCAGCCTCTCTCGCTGCTCCACCTTTCCAAGGGCAGAGCTTGGTAGGTGTGGGGTAGAAGTCGCTGGAGGGGGGAGAAAGTCCTCCGAGGCCACGGGGCTGAGCCCCCAAAGCGGCCTCTCTCCTTACTCTGCCCTGCCAAGTGCGGAGCTCAGTAGGCCTGAGGTAGAAGCGGTCAGGCGGGGGGGACGAGCTCCTCGGAAGCCGCGGGGCAACTCGCCCGGAAAGTGGCTTCTCTGGTTACTCCGCCCCTCCAAGAGCAGAGCCTGGTCCGGGTGAGGTGGAAGTGGCCAGGCGGGAAGCTCCTCCTAGACCATGGCTGCGGGGCAACTCACCCCAGAACGCGGCCTTTCTCGTTACTCCGCGCCTCCAAGGATGGGGTTTGGTAGGCCTGAGGTAGAAGCAGGTGACAAGCTCCTTCGAAGCCCTGGGGCAACTCAGCCAGGAAAGCGGCTACTTCAGTTACTTCCCTTACTTCTCCCCTTCAAGGGCAGGGTTTGACCAGCCAGCGCACAAAACACAAGTGGCCGGGGGCGGAAAGTTCAGAAAGGAGCCTCTCTCGCCACTCCGCCCTCCAAGGGAGGAGCCTCGGCAGGGTGAGGTAGAAGCAGGTGGGAAGCTCCTCCAAGGCCGCGGCCGTGGGTGAGACTGAGTTGAGTTGTGTTTTGTTTTGTTTTGTTTTGAGATTTCAGGCCGTGTATTATAAATACTGACGATGAAATATATACTTCCTGCTAATAATTTTTTATAACTTATACATAAAGGTGATAAATATTTATAAACAAATCTGGCATATGAAGACATCTTGAGTTGAAGAATTGATTCTCCTTCAATGTTTTAGGCAGCTATAAAAGAAAAACATAAAAATTCAGTTTTGTTTTACTTTTTAATAAAGGAGTAAAAATGGAGACTTTATAATGCTAGGTATTAAGATGCATGCTTCAGTGTTGTAGGAATAAATGTAATATGTTGTTAAAGTAGAAACATCTTAATAAATTACTTATGTACAAATATTAAAATAATATATGTATTTTTAAAAATCCAAAACTGTGAGCTTTGCTTGTACTTTTCCTTTGGTTTGGAATTCTTTTTTCCCAAAGAGCCACATAAAGCTTACCTTCCATTCTTTTTGCTTTTTGTTCAAATACTTTGTTTTAATCTCCCTTTATAAATTATCACCACTATCACCCTGCATATTATTCCTATGCATATTTTGTTCTTGTGAGACTCATAGCCATTTTACATATTTTAAGTTTATGTGTTTGATGATTGTTCTTATTGGGACAAATATGTAAGCACTATTAAGAACGGATTTTCTGTTTTTTATTTAGTTAGTAAATGAGTTATTATCGCTGTTTATTTTCATACTCTAAATGCCTAAAATTGGGCCTGCTCATGGTAGCACTCAACAAATGTAGAGTTAGTGAATAAATTAATAATGGACAAACTAATGAATCCACAGTGGAAAAGGTTAATTAATTTGACATGGAAAGAAAAAAAATGTTTTCAAGTATGACGTCATAAAATAATATTTGGTAACAGTCTGAGGGAGAATATTTGCAATATCTAAAACTAATATTACATTAACATAATATACATTTAATCCTGAAAAATAAGAAAAGATGGGAAATATATTATGAAAATGTTCAAAGGATATAAGTGGCCAATACATAAAAGATAAACAAGTGTAAGAGATATCTAACAATATTCTTAAAATTATGAACAATATAAATTTAAGCAACACTAACATACCATTTTAGTCTCATAACATTAGAAGAAATAAAGTTTGGTAACACCAGATATCTTCAACAGTGTAGGTATTTGACAACAGTTTTCTTTTTCTGGCTTAAGTAGATAACCTGGAGATAAATTTGGTAGTATCTACTGCCATTAATGGGAATTCTCTACATTCTAGCTATATCAAAATTGTATTTGTATCTTAAAGAAATTTAGTAACAGATCTTTATAGGAAAAGATATTAATATATTTATGACAGTATTGAGAGTGTTGGCAGAAATTGGAATGCGATTTAATTGTCTATTAATATGAGTATGGATACAAAGAAAATGTGCTAGACATAAAAAATGGAATACCGTGAAGCAGTCAAAAACAACTAACCAGATGTACACAGAACAATAACGAGAGTAAAATTTAATTTTGAGTTAAAATATGGTTCATAACACAATGGTGGTTATGGAAATACAATATAATTCACTACTCTACCTTGAGAAGATATTTGTATATCTAAAGCCATACTGCTTTAAATAGACCAAATTAGGTGTTATTGTGTGGAATGGAATGAAAATTGAGTCTGGGAATGATAGAAACCAAATTAAGTTTAAAAATTTATAATTGAGGACTTTGACAGAGACAAATGACAGCGTATGAACTGAGGTTTGGATTAATTCAGGCTTTTGTATCTGGGATCTTACAACTTTTAAAAAGATTATAAATATCTAAGGCAAAGAGAGATAAGCTCATGTTTATAGCGTACGTCTAGAGTGATTTAGGTGGAAACCTACCATGGCTTGAGTATTTGGTCATTGTGGTAGAAGGATCACTACAATGAAAATGAACGTATCAGTACAAATTAGACTTATATGCCAAACTAATCTGAATTAGCTACTTCAATGATCATGGAGCAAAATGCAGATTAGAATTGGCAATGCAATTAGATTGGAATACAAGCACAGCAAATAATAAGTGAGTACAAGTGGTTTGTTTATTACATTTATTTTTAAATAAGAAATACAACATTCATATTTAAGTGCATGTGTTTCTTATTTAGTGTAGCTTCTATGACAGATCTTGGGAAGTTTGTTTATCTCTTGATGAAATTATCACTAATTTTCTAGGTCTGCTATGGTAAAGAATAGACCTTGCAGTTTTGGAACACCACCAAGACACTGCCATTCTCTGGAAAAAGCTGGCCTTCCCTAGGTGAGTTACAATTCCATTTCTAAATTTCCATTCCATCAAGGATACCATTCCCTCCCTGAGTCTTAAAAGTGAGTTGGGGATCATGAAGACCTTAATCGGTAATAATTTTTATTAATATTATTAAGTGGCTATTATGGGAATCAATATTACCAAACACCATAGTAATCAGTTCACACATGATCAACAAAGGAGGTGTCAGAATGGAGAAAAGTGGAGAGACTGACAGAGGAAAAATTATATTTCTATACAACGTAATTATTTTTGTGCAAAATTTGTATATTCATTTATCTGTATATAAAGAGAGCTAGACTCCACATTTCCTCATCTAACATGAAAATTTTTATGTACTTGTATCATTCACACACTACAGAAATATGAAATACTAAGTTTTTAGTCAGGATAACTCTAAAAATTGATCCATTGTAATATTTGAATACTGATGGCTTCAGTCTAAGTTTGTACCACATAAATGTTTTGTATTGCCTGCTTCAAAGTTTTGGGGCTAGAATTTAAAAATTATCATTTAAATATTTGAAATAAAAGATTCTTAGATATGCATGTAAATGGACTATCTGGGGAATGGACACGCTTGAAGCTCTGACTGGGGGTGGGGGTAGGGGGGAATGGGAAATATACATAACCTAAAGTTTTGTACCCCCATAATAAGCTGAAATTAAAAAAAAGAAAGAAAGAAAATTTACTGTACTGGCTCTAATCCCTGCATGGTAGTGACTTCAAGAGCTTATTTTTAGAAATTCTATTTACTCTTTAGTTTGCTGAAATTGTAACCTGATAAATTTAATTAACTTAAATTACCGAAACTTCTGTGATTATTTGAATCTGTGACTTGTATTCAGGCCAATCTTTTAATTTCACAAGTGAGAAAGTAGAGTTTAATTATGATTAGGGATAGGTGAATTCACAAAAAATGATGATGATGAAGATTCGTTTGAACAGAAGTCTTCTGTTTTGATTTATTATTCCATCATAACATGGTAATTCACTCATTTTGATAGCATGGAAAACATAAGTAATGTCTTTCAATTATCCTAACACATAATCATATTTTGAAAGTAGCCAGACCTTTCCACCATTGTCATTCACTCTATTCCTAAGAATTACCTTGGCCAGGGGACACGTGTTGATTTTATTTATATAATTTAATGAGCAATAAAGTAATATTTTGAATTTCTGAAATTCAGATTTCTAATACCAATACAATGAGAAGGAATAAATTGCTGTAGTATTTAATGATTGATGAAATTTTTAAGAGGTACAATTAATAAATTGTAGAGCATAGGTTTTATGTTGTTTTGCAGACAAAAGAATAATCTGCCCTCTTTTTAGACAGCAGTCTTCTTTTAATGATAATAATGATTCATATTGGAGGCTTACTGCCCAGAAAAAGGTGAAAAATAGTCTTCCCAATATACAATATCACCAAAATTATAGGATCAGCCCTCCTTACTAAGGCTGTGCTCTGGTCTATTTTATCGACAAGGCAAATCTAGGTTATAGACAATTAACTGTTTTACTCAAGTTTGCAAAGCAATTGCAAGTACATGCAGCAAACACAAACTAAAAACCTTTGTCTCATAAAGCTGGCAGACTTCCCAGGGATTTCATTCTTTATCCATCCTCTAGAAATTCTTACCACCCAATTGAAATACATATATCATAAACCTTTTTGTTTTACTGATTTGTAGATAAGTTAATGTCTCTCTCTGCTCTTATTTATTGGTTGATACAATGAAGATATTTAAATCTATAATGATGTCATTTAACTTTAAAATGTGTTTTGAGATGAATTTTGCATACAAAATGTTGTAGAAAGTAACATTTTATTGTATTGCATTATGACCAGTCATTAGATTTGGTGAAATGGTTCTTCTTGCTAATGTTTGCATTAAATTAAAAACACTAAATTGAGATAATCATGCATGAATCCTGCATGAGGCATTAACAATAGAAGGTTGGAAACAAAGCTGATATCTATTGCACTATAACTAGTCAAAAGGGAAACTTGCACTGCAACCATTATATGGCACTTTCTGCTCCTCTGGAAATATAAAGAATATTATTTCTATTTTAACTATATTAATGCAGTAAAGTATAATTAAGAAAAATACAAAGGTAGGTAATTACATTCAGGTAAGCTGAAAACCAGTATGTTCTGACAGAATCATTATTTTCAAGTAATGAAAGATGTGTTAACTATGAAGCTGTCTCTGCTGCTTCAACTTTTTAAAAATAAAAAACAAAACAAAGCAAAAGAGTAAGAACAAGCCTAGGGGAACTTTATCCCCAGTATTCTCCTAACAGATACAAATCTACTAATAATGCATTTGCCCTTGGGAGCTTTGCAAAAGCTTACAGTACTTGCTCATGCCAACAGAGTCATTTCATTCATCTGTTACCATTTTTGTTGTTTTCCTGTCTAGTGACTTTTAATAATTGAGATTGTATATTGTGCCCACTCCCTTCTCTGCAAACATTCACCCTTAGCTTCTATGGCACTAGCCATCTGGAACTGTCTGCCCTCTTCTCTTCACATCACTGGAAACCTAATTCACTGTTTGCTAAAGTACAAAACTCCCATTAAGCTCTGTGGGAGTTTAAAGAAAGATGAGTGGTAGATTGAACACTCATGATCTCCTGCCTAGTTTTGAAACACAGCCAAAATATTGTCACTCTTGTGAAAAAGGGATCTGTTTTCCATGTTAGGAATGAGCACATATTTAAAGGAAATATCAAATCAACAATATTAGTTGATCAAACATATTCATCTTTGTCATTTAGAAATATATCCATCTCAGATTTCTCTGAGAAGCAAGAGTTTTCCATTTAAGCAAGAGTCACAATTCTTCCAATCTATAATGGAGGCAGCTGAAAAAGTAGTTCCATGAAAACACCACATCATAGAGTTAAATACTATAAATCACATGCTTCAGATGGGTGCGTTCTTGTAATTTAGCAATCACCATTTTTGTATTGTTTTTCTGGATTCGAGAGAGACACTCTCAAGTAAACTCAAGTAATAGGAGTTTTTATCACTATATACAAATCAATGCTGATAATACAACTTGGTCTTTTGATAACCCAATAGTCAATACAATTGGGAATTAAGGAAAAAAGGGAAGAAATAGAGCTTTCAAAGATTATATATCTTAAAGGGTATTTAGAATTTATGACAGCTTTACTACATCACTCTCTTTTATCCCAGCATAACAATATTCCTTTAGCTATTAATTACTATGACATGAACTCATTTAATTAATTGTGCTCCACAATTTTTTCTCATTCTTTCCCTCTCTCTCTTTCTCTCCCTCTCTCTGTCAGGATTGACCCTAGGATATGAGGGCCCAGGGCAAATATTTTTTCCAAGGTGTGTTTCTGTATCCATGGGCCCATGGAAATGCAATAATTTATCCACAAAAATCTGACTGTCTCAAAAGTTGTTACTGATTTTTACTGGGGAAGAGCACAAATGTTATGTCTTACCCACAGTATTCAGGAAAATATAAATGATTATTTATTTTCTGGTCATGTTATGTTTACCATTTGGAATATTTTTAGCCTAAATGTAGAACAGCACATCTTCCAACTCTCCCTTTTGTGGAAATCTGTAACCACTGCCTGTAACGACTGCACTATATAGAGAGAATAAAAGCTCTTTCAATGTTGATGGCATCACAGTTCTGTCGCTATGTGGGGGAATAGGCAAGGGACTCACAGGCAAAGCAAAAAGAACAGCTCCATTCATTAAAATATATACATCTCTTAGCCAGAACAGCTGAAGATCCTCCTAGGACAGTACAGAATAGATCAGAGGCAAAAGCAAACATCAGTGGAAGGGTCCATTGGTCCTGTAAAACAATGTCCTTGAAAATTATCTGAGGAAAGAGGTGTGACCATCCTCAGAGGATAACCTGAATGAATGTGGATCCTGTGAAGGGAATGAGGTAATTGTACTGAATGTCAAAGGTGGAGGGTGCAGAACAGGCAAAAAGTCCTTCCATCGCCTCTGCTCTGCTCTTCTTGGCAACCATAGAATGGAGCATTGGAATCAGAACACAGATGGGAAGAGCCAATGCACAGGCTCTCACACACAGTACACAACTCAAGTCCAGGGACTGACAGTGGGCTGCTGACAGATAAGTTAATGTCCTCCTTTTTGATCTCTATCTCAGAACACTATGAAACAAAAACATAGGTTGAGGAATCTCTCCCACATTGATGGTCATTTTAAATGAGCATAAGAGTTACTTTCTGTCAGTCTAGAAGAGTGAAGAAAAATACTTTGGGGTGGTGGCTTCAGGCATCTCCTTGCAGCAGCCAATTTTATTGCCTGTTTTCTCTTCATGTACTTTTTTTTTTCTTCATCCAATCTTTGCAGATTGAGAGATTGCAAAGTTCATCTTTAGAAGACTTTATGCCATTGAATTCCATTGAGACTGTCAGTAGTACTGTAGTACAGCTGTTTGTTTTCCTTCTACTTTCACATGGTCTAGCATCAACTGAAGACTGCCCATTTTTTAAAACCTTACTTAGCAATACAGCAATTAATAAAGAAATATTTCTTTTTTAATCAAATATTTACCTAACAAATGTCTTATGAGTATATTCACCAGGACAGAACAAGTATGACAGTAACTGTCATTTTGCTTTCATGTAAAATGTACTCTCAGTCTCACAGCTTGGCATCTGTAGTCTTCCACTGCCTTCTATTTACCTAATTTAGCCAAGCCTAGGTATCAAGAGTTTTCAGTGACTTAGTTCACTTCCAGTATCCTCCAGTATTAGAATATTTTTTGGTTAAAGGTGCAGAGGCATAAATTTAAAAAGATAGCTGACTCATGTATTTCTTGAGGTCCAGAATAAGTTCAGTGTCATCAGAAATATAATTTTTTGCTCCCGACTTTCATTTGTTTTAGCTCGATCATGAGTCATTTGAGGACTTCTGGCAACCGTTGATTTATATCATCCTTATGGTTGGCAAACCTATTGCAAGAAAATTATAACATCTTTGTCCTATGTTTACCACATAATTCTACATATAGAGATTCATCCTCGTATCTTTGAGCATTGGTCCTCGCTGGACCTAATTATGCCAACCTTGAAGACAAAAAAAATATTAATGATAGAGGTGTGCTGTGTGCTATTAATCTTCGTGAACCACACAAATGGATTGGGAGTAAAGAAATGATAGTTCTCAAAAAGAAAATCAGATATCATTTGTGGAAAAATTGGGTGAATATTGGCTTTTTATAGTGACAAATATCCATTTTAAGAACTTAAAATGTCCCATAAGTAATGTGAAAAGCTAAGTAATATACATGAAGATTGAGAATTAGTATAAGCAGTGTAAAAGGTTCTCTAAGTTCTATTCCTTATTTCATTGATGAGTAGTATTGAAAGCGCCTATATTATTTACTGATTGAGTTCCTCAACTTTCTTCAAGAAAAGAGAAATGCAGAGATAATGAAAGGAGAAAAACAGTTTTACATGATTTCAAAGAGTTTGTGAATTAGGTATATAATATACTTATGAACCTTGAAGGGAACTCCTGGAACAGCAACCTGTAAGTCAGTCAAGAGATTCTTAGGACAGGGTTCAGGCCATAGACAGCATTGTCACATATCAAGATTTTGCTATGATACCAACATGACATCCAATCCAATATTCAATAAATAATTTGCTATTAGAAGGATAAAATATTCTAATAAATCAAATAATTTTAGGCGTATGAATTTTTTTGCTCTATAGTAAGTATTTAATAGATTTTTTTCTATTATCATTGATGTTGACTTATGAGCTCTAAACTCAGGCAATATTTTTTCAAGAATAACCTAAGTATAGCAGATGTAGCAGGAGAAGTCCAAAAGCATCAATAATTACAATACTTGGAGAAGAAAAATCTATGTTTTAGATATTGTACCTGCCATCCTTATAGATATTGACTCTTTGAGTACAGGGTCAGCGGAGACCAAGGAATGAATGCATTTTTATCTTTCCAAAAGCATTTCCATGGCACTGGTCTCTAGAGAACCAGGATGCTGAGAGAGAGAGAAGACAAAACAGCAGAAACTTGTGACTTATGAGTTGATAGGAGAAAACATTTCAGAACACCCAGCAATTAATGATAAAAGAACATTATTGTAGAGCTCCTTTGGGATGGAATAGGAAGCCTTCAGAAAGCACTTGATGTGTTTACCTTTATAAGAAAAAAACGTAAAAAGGAAAAACTGGTGACATTTTGATTAGCTGGGAAAAAATTGGTTAGCAGTCATCATACTGTATAAGCATATCTAGCCTCTTCAATATGAACGTATTACTAAGTGTCCATCAATGCTAATAAATTTAAATAAGAGTAACCATGGTGATAAAAGGAGAAAAGTGCATGATGTTATGAGGAAGCCTGTATATTACCAGTTTCCTATATTTAAACAGTTTACCTAAAAGACCCAGAGATAGTTCCAACATGTAAAAAATATTTTCAGGCTTCTTGGATATATTGATTGGTTACTTCAATCAGGGACTTAATACTGGAATAGATTTTTTTTTTCCTAAAGAATTTTCTTTAATTCCCATATTTTTTTTCCTCTTTCTCTCTCCCCTCTTTTTTTTTCCTTCATTTATTTAAGCAAACTAAATTTGACAGTTGATGTATCTAACATTTCACTTTGATATTCTTCTTTTATATTTATTCTGAGGGTATATCCGCAGTCTTTCAAATGTATGTTTTAGCTTGTGATTATCTTTCATATTTTTTAGAGCAATTTTTGTGAAACCATAGATAAGTCAAAAATTCATGTTGTTTTCAAATATGACTTACATCTAGGAACCAATACAGCACAGACAGCTCAAAATATCAATGGAGTGTTTGAGAAGGATGTGGCTAATCAACAGTAGGTTGATGGTTTGGGAAGTTCTGTTCTGGTGATTTTAATCTTGAACAAGAGCCATGTGGGCAACCTGAGGCCAAGGTGGATAATGATGAGCTGAAAGCTGTAGTGGAAGCAAATCCATCACAACCTATGCGTGAATTACCAGCAAGGTTTGACATTACTATTCTAACAATATTGGACCATTTGAAACAAATTGGCAAGGTAAAGAAGCTGGATAGATGGGTTCTGCATAAATTAAACAAACGTCAGAATAGAAATCATCTTGAAGCTTGCTCTTTGCTGTCACAACATATAGGCAAACCATTTCTATACCACATTGTTACATGTAATGAAAAATGGATTATTTTTCACAATTGCAAGTGTTTGGCACAAGGGTTGGATAAAGATAAAGTGCCAAATCAAAGTCCAAACTGAATATTGATCAACAAAAGCGAATGGTGTGTGTTTGGTGGTCCAGCGCTGGTATTATCCACAACACCTTCATGAAACCTGGCCAATCAATTATAGCAGATGTCTACTGCAACCAACTGGATGAAATAATGAGGATGCTTGTAATTAAACAGCCGAGATTGGTCAATAGACACTTTGCAAGACAATGCTCAACCACATGTCACACAAACAACACTGCTCAAACTACAGGAGCTGGACTTGGAAACTCTCTGTCATCCACCATATTCACCAGATCTTACAGCAACTAACTACTACTTCTTCCAGGCTTTGGACCACTTACAAGAAAAAATATTCAATTCTCAACAGCTGTGGAAAATGGCTTTTGCATGTAGAAAACTTCTGATCGGAAGTTCCAGCAGAATACGTAATGCACAAGAAGGTATTCAGGGAACAGGTATTCAGGGAAAAAGAATATCAAAGGAACATGCTAACAATGCATGATCTAAAAATAAAAAAGTGGGAGGAATCTTTTGGAAGTGATGAAAATATTCATGGGGTTGATTGTGGTAATGGTTTCATGGATGTATATTTATCTCCAAATTCATGAAGTTGTATACATTAATTATGCATACCTTTTTTGTATGTCAGTCATACCTCAATAAAGTGGGTTTTTTAAATAAAAAAATCTTTCTTGCTAGCATTAAATAGGGTATAAATTCTTTATATGATTACTTATTCCATTGACATGTAGCTAATAATATGTACTGACACATCCCTGTGCTGATCCTCTAATCAAGTGTAATTAAATACTATAATTTTATTTAGATTTGTCTTAATGCCAAATATCCATTCCCTGGAATCTGAATCAAATAATAGAATTCTAAAAACTCTTCAAGAAAATCTAGCAATTTTATTTTCACTTCTCAGATTAAAATAGTGAATTCTATTGAGGATATGTGCCATGTCTAAAGTCTTACAGTTATCACAAAATTGTATGGAATCCAGGCTTTTAGCTGTTAACTCATTAGGACATCAGAGGTTTATTTCTAGCCTGCATATGACCTGATAAATATCTTGTATATTTATAAACATCTCAGTTTCATACATAAATTAACCAATAGAAGAAAATTCATTAAAAATAAGAAAAAGTACAAATTTATATGTTCTTCCTGTAAATGATCTGACAGAGATAAGAATATAACAGGTCGTGGAGAGCAGAAATTCTTTTCATCCAAGGAATGAAAGGAAAAGAAAAAAGTAATGTCATTTCAGAGGAAAGGTTAAATAAGTTAATTATTTAAAGGATATTGAGATTAATTAATACTTTAAATAAAACAAATATATGAATTCCTATTTATTGAACTATATTTAAGATATCATAGAAATTATATTTTAGCTTAAAAATAATTTAACAGAAACAACTTTAAAAAATACAATGTAATTCTCAAGCATCATTTATCCAGTGAGCAGCTTAAATAACTTAGTACCAATGTCAGCAAACCACTGCCTACTCAAGAGTACATTTTGCTCCTCAGGAAAGCTCTGTTCACTGTAGAAATTTAATAGAACCAAGAGAGTAATATAAAAAATTAACTTGTGAAAAATGAAGATTATCAAGAAAAACTCGGTAAGAAATTCATTCAAGAACACATAGTAGAACATTTTGTACAACTTGAATAAATTACTTTTTAGGTCAAACATAAATCAGACAGAATTAATGAAAAGGCTTACTAGACATGGCTTTAGTTATTGAGAAGAAAGAAAATTCTAAATTTGAACGTTTACATTCCTCATAACTTTCCCGTAGACTTACAATACTTTATCCAACTAAAAGACATAAAATTAAAAAGTTGAAAACAGGTATGTGTCCCCTATTTATAACCTGTACCTACCAGTACAGGTTACAAAATAAAGGCAAACATTAATAAGGTTGATACAAACTTTAAGAAATTCTGCTCTCCATGCTCTGCCCACATTTATTTTCTAATCTTCACCAGATCATTTACAGGAAGGACATATATAAATCTCTCCTTGGTATTTATTAACCAGGCCAATCATCTAACAGAATATGCATATTGGTCATAATTTTTTTTTCTCTCCTTTTGTAGTCGTGAGGAGTTCTGATACTCACACAGTCTACTTCATTGCCAGATGGATATCTGTCTCCCCACTTAGTAAACTAGAATCAGACCAAAGTGTTTTTGAGCTTTCAATTCATTGATACTGTAGTTATACCATGAACTAGATAATTATGGCTCTGGAATAAAAGGGACTATAAATAATACCACTTAATATAAAGAAAAATATGATGAAAAAGTTCAATCAGCAATAAAAAAAATCAGTGTAACCAATATATAATTCAGGTTAAAAGAATTATCCTAAGTATCATACTGAAGGAAATTAAGCAATAACAAAATTTTAGATATATCTCCTCTTTTCATACATTAAAATCACTTTAACATAATTTAATGTAACAGACTACATGCTGCCTGGTATGTGAAATGCTTGTAAATACACTAGGTTCTTTTGCAGTGAATTAATTATTGCTAAGAATGTTTTTTCTATTTACTAACACATAAAGCACCAAATATAATATCTTTGTGCCTCGAAAAGAATTGAAAAATTCTCAAAAGTGTTCAACTTACAAGAGAAAGTTGATAGGTTATGGATTCATGTTTTATAACAGAAAATGATCAAGGCATATGTATTTATTTTAACATCAAATAAACCAATGCTTTAATGAGTGGTAGACGTTTCTAATATAATATTATCTGACAACCTCTTTGAGGCACATAGAAACTGCATTTCCTATTTCCATGCAATTGGAAGTGGCCATGTGACTAATGTTAGCTAATACGTTGTGATCAGAGATAATATTTATTCCTTGTTAGCCAAAGCATTTAATTGCCATTTTGAGACCCTCTGGAATTCCGTAACCTGTCACATTCAATGGAAAGGACACCTGTTTAATGTGATGCAGTTATAGGATGAGGAAAGCTTTCCTGGATGCTATCACTGCTTCATGGAAGACAGTTGTCCAAGTATTTGCCCAGAATGTTATGAACAAGCAATAATTTTTGTCGTGCTACATCAATGAGATTTTTGTATTGTTGAATATCAAGATATAGCCTAATCTATATTGACAAATATAATTGAAAAATAGTAATTCAATTAATTTATTTTTTAGTCCACATTACAGTGTGGTAAATACAAGTCAATAGACTACAATGTAATTAAACATCCATGACTTCGGATATTATTGGTATGAATACACTATTTGCTCAAAGAGAACTTCTATTTGAATAAACATTTTTCAAAATGCAGATTATAATATCATCACAAAATGACTTATACACACACAAAGAATCCATAAGTGAAATGGAAATGCTGTCCTTTCATATCCTAATGAGAATGTAAAATAGCCAAATAGCATTCAGAAGAATAAAAATGTATTTTAAAAATTTCAATTATGTGAAGTATTTCAAAGTATATAACTTATAATATTTGTGCTAAAAAAAACCTTATAACTCTAGGAGGTCAAAAAAGCCTGTGAATAAATGATAATATTGATTTAAATTGTGCCATGAATGAAAAGTTTAGCAGTGAGATTAGAGTATTCAGGATAACTGTGAGATTACTTGATGCCATAAAGCATGATGGCACAAATATTGTTCATTTATGTCACTATAAAATGAGCTTTACTGTGGAACAATCAGTACTACTCCTTATAATATCTGATGTTAACATTACTAATTGTATCACTATAAACCAATTTTATGGTGATATAAACAGTAGAGATAATGCTGTCAGGTTTTAGTATTAATGCCTCAAATAAACCCACTAATATATTGTCTGATTATATCTTTTACAAACTGATATGCAAACACCAGGTAGAGAAAAGCCAGAATAGCCTGTTAGAACTCTCAGCAAAACAATATAAAGTCAATGTGCATCTATTTGAAATCTTTTGTATCAGTTCTTTAACAAATATATTTGCTTATTTAACATAAAGTGACAACGAACAGCAATTACAGCCTTTCCCCAAAAGAGAAAAAGGCATATGCCTTCTTCTAAGTCAATATTTATTTGATTGGAAAAGAAAACATAATAATTATTTATTGATTCAAAAATTGTTCACAGAAATTCTTTAAAAAAAATCTGTATCAAAAGAACATAAGCCTTCAAAGTGATATCCAATGCCCATAAACTTTCTAAAATCCTCTTCTCATGGAAACAAAGTCAAGTTCCAGATGTGTGCATGAGGCAATTCGTCGCAACACCAGGCCCCTGACTGATCAGTTACTATGACCCAGGAGGTGGAGTGGACCTAACTCGGGCCTGTACTGAGTCACGTTAACTTTGTTCTAGAAGACAACTTTACAAGAATCTAAAAGGAACAGCATTAAAAATGACCAAATACTTGGATCCAGAAATTTAAAACAATCATGGACTGAGCAGGACTCAGTCCATGAGGAAGAAGAACTTCCTCTTTTCTATGGAGAAAGTGGCAAGTCAGCCTTCTGACAGAGATTTAAAAGCAATGCACTTCAAGACAAGATGGCTGACTGGAGACACCATCTGCCAGAGCATCTCAGTAAGAAGGAAAAGTTTTAGATGAAAGAGAAAATAACGGACAAACAAACATAGATTGTATGTGGTTCTGAAGGAGGGGTGGCAGAGCCTTTGGGAAACCCCATGGGAAGAAGTTGTGTTCTAGAACAATGAGGAGCAAGGTATTGGCAAAGATCAACCCCTGAGGGGCTTGGAGTCCAGTGAGAAGCACAGGTGGAGCAGTTTGTTTCTCCCTCCCTCGCATCTCTGACAGTCGGTGGTTCCTGAGCTGCTGGAGAGAATTGCTGCCCACACGAGCCCAGAGGCTACTGCCACCAGTGAGCTGGAAACTGCTTGTGAACAGGGCACCAGACTCCCAGCCCCCACTGGGGCTTTTCCTACCCTCACAGACCCGAGCCAGGATGGTAGGCATCATATTGATTCTCTACCCGCTATATGCCTTTGTCCTCCCCGGGGGGCTTCAACTCCCAAAGTTTTATCCTACTCATTGCCATACAGACGTTTCCCAACTCTGGCCCACACTACAGAAGCCACAGGGGTCCAGCAGGTCCCAGGTGATCTGCATGACTCCAGAGCCTAGACATTCTGACCAGACTGCCTCCCCAAGAGAGGGTCAGAGATGACCAGAGTGCTAGCATTCCTCCATACAGACTCTTTTCCTCTCCTTCACCTTCGCCACCCATGGCTGCCAATAGAAACACTTGAGCCACTATACTGAGGTTCCCACAGAGAGTGGGGCTCAGGTCTTTCCTCTTAGGCCCTGCAGTGGACTGAGGGGTGGTCAGACTGTGAGGTCCCTGCTTGAAGGCCCTCCCTGGTGCTGCTTGCCTGGCAGCTCCATCAGAGCAGGGCACATCCTGAGGTGGAAGAACATCCATCCTGCTTGGGCAACCCATGGGTGACTTGGGACCATGACACTTCTCTCTGGCATGGTCAGAGATTGATTTTCTTGGCCTTAGGTGGTGAGGGAGCCCACATGGGCAGATCTTGGGGGAGAGTGCAGTGTGGGTCCTAGCTGCAGCATGTTCACAGGGCACCTCTTCCCCCATGGAAAGGTATCAGCCTAGCTCACAGCAACCTCAAACTCCTGGGCTTAAGCAATTCCACTGCCTCAGCCTCCCGAGTAGCTGGGACTACAGGCATGCGCCACCATGCCCGGCTAATTTTTTCTATATGTATTTTTAGTTGGCCAGATAATTGCTTTCTATTTTTGGTAGAGATGGGGTCTCGCTCTTGCTCAGGTTGGTCTCGAACTCCTGACCTCGAGCGATCCACCCGCCTCAGCCTCCCAGAGTGCTAGGATTACAGGCGTGAGCCACCACGCCCGGCCGATCCAGAAGTTTTGTAATAAAATTTGTGAGAAAATAAATTTCCAACATTAGCTGATTGAATGGTTCAGGATGACTTATACTACAAATACAACTTAAAAACACTGCTAGACTCTGTACAGAAGAAATACAATACATAAAGAACCACTGCAGACACAATACATCAACAGACATTTCTACTTTAATTTAGTTTTACTATTGCCTATTACATCATATATAAGTGAAGTGCCAGGAATTTGCATTTCCAGCCTCCTGTACAGCTATAGGTGGTCCTATTTCAAATGCAGTATGGTGAGATAAACAGGGAAGACTGCCTACAGTCTTGTGAACTAGCTTCCTTCATTGACATAAGAAAAGGAGAAAGGAGTTGTTGACACCATTCTTTGCCCTTCTTACTGCCTTGAACATGGACATGAAGCCCAGAGCTGTGACACCCATCTTTCAAACATGAGGTGACCAGTATGAAACCAGGAAAAGAAAAAGCAATGCATACTGGTATAGAAAAATAGAGAAAGCTTAGATTATTGATGATATCATAAAGATGCTACCAAATCAGAAATCATCTAACTCAGTACGTCCTGTAATATGAGCTGATTAAACACATTTTATTATTGACCCTACTGTTATTTTGCAACATGCAGCTGAAAACAATTTTAACAGATACAAGATTTATCACAGTAAACCAAACTGAACAATTATAATGACATATGATATGTATATTTTTGCCTAGGTATAATTTTCAGACATTG
Organism: Eulemur rufifrons; assembly: GCF_041146395.1. Lineage (NCBI taxonomy): Eukaryota > Metazoa > Chordata > Mammalia > Primates > Lemuridae > Eulemur > Eulemur rufifrons. The sequence goes on from NC_091006.1 coordinate 29,386,802, forward strand.
CTAGGGCTGGGCTAATGGTTCAAGAAAGGTATTTCATGTACCTTTGTATATGAAATGCTTTGTACTGTAATGCTAAACAAATAACCTTAACCATGATGGGGGTATGTTTTGAAAAGATAAACACCACCACCGGTGAGTGTGAACACTGTATATATTATTGTTTAAACCACAGCACTATTGGACTGAAGAAGTCCTCTTAATAATTATTATGATATATCAAGTAAATCAAACTGTTTTAGGCAAACAAGAATGCATGGTTTCACTAGTTTGGGACCAAAGTTTTTATTCTACAGTGGTATCTTAAAATATATAGATTGATATATGAGAAGTAAATATTGACTTTTAAAGATCTGACAAGTAAGGCTTTTTAAAAATAAGGCGTATCAAGAAACTAAAGGCTTCTGCAAGTCCCCTGTGTTATGTCTATCTCTTTTGTTCTTACCTATCATCAGCTAGTAGTCCACAGGCCTCTTGTTCATGTCTGCAATGCCTGTATTAACATATATCTTTGCTGTGCTAAGAATTTGTGCTTATGACAATCATGTTTATAGATGGATACTGCTCTCTCAACTATTGAGGAAAGTTAATGTTTCTAAAAAAAAAAACATAAAAGAAAAAGAAAACCATTAAGCAGATGACAATTATGGACAATTCAGGAACTTTATATAAGAGACACCCATTAACCAAATGTTGTCGTTCCATATTTAAAAGTCAGATGGAAAATAGGAGACCAGCAAAAAACAAATGATTGTTAAGAGCTCTTGTTGATTGTCCAGCTGACTCAGCACACATTGACAAGTCTAAACATTCTAAATAATTATTGAAAACAATCTTACCAAAATGTACATTCGCCCAAAACTCAACTGATTGTATATTTTAACCTTGATTTTACTACTCTGAGGTATGCCACTGGAATTTTAGCAAGTAGGTCAAAAGTTTAAAACAAATAATGCTTTCAAATGCTTTATGGAAGAATACACACATGATCAGTGCTTTCCACAGACTAACACAGAGTCTGTAAATCAAATACACAATTCTCTTATTTTATTGTACACAGATCTCCAATATATCACTACGTTTTTGTAATATAACTGGGATACCTGAAACTTCACGATCTAGATCTTGTAAACTGTCTTTATTTTTTTCCTACCAATTTTAGAATGCCTCTTTGCATTCAATTATTTATGCCAATTTCAAAAATACCTTGAATATTCTTCCTTGATTTTCATAAATGTTAAATGTCTAGTTTTTATTCATCTGAATTATAAATATTTGTTATTTCCAAAATAACACAAACATTTTTAAAAAATGTCAATTTTTCTATTTTTAAAATTTAAAAATTTACAATATTACATGTTTAGAAAAAAATGATTTTGGGGGAAAATACTACATACTTTCCTATTGAAAAGATACGGTTTGGTCAAGTAGTATTTGATGCTTTTATTTATTTAGCTATATGAGACCTTTAAGTGTTTATCAAAGCCCTTGTCACATTAAGATAAGATTATTCAGCTTTCTCAGCTGGTTTGCCTGATAAGAGTCTGTTCAAACTCCAGTTGGCAAAGATTCTTTTTGTAAAAGAGTATACTTTTTTCTTATACATTTTTCTGTCTGTTCAGAAGCCTTTGTACTCTTTGTCACTTGCTAGTGCAACAAAGCACTCTCCTCAGTTACTTTTGTCAATGCTTGAATCATTTGTGACTCTAATCTAGGACATTTTAGGAAATTGTAGCTTGCATGTAGCTATAAAGACAGAATTGTCTTATTGTGTTGGTGTATACAGTGTTTGGAAAGACAAACCTTTATAGGTCTTATGCATATAATCTTTGGGAAGTTCTATTACTTATGTATGTACACCGTATGAATCAGTGGCATTACCTGGGCCTCTCCATTAACTCACAGCAGGTTTCTGAAGGACTAGTCAGTTCCACTCCACAAAGAAATATGATGAAGATAAATACAAATTTTAGTCATGAAATTTCTAAGAAAAAAGTTAACAAATAAACAGATTAAAGGTACTAACTCCTCATAATTTCAAATTCACATGTTCAGTTTTTAAATTACAGCTAAATAATTTTATTAGCAAAATGCCTGTTTATGAAACAGCAAAAAATATATAAAAATAAAAAAAATAGAGGTGTGGCACTTATTGTTTTCCTTTGCCACTACCTGGTTATACTTTTATCATGGCAGCTCTATTTTCACTTGTATTTTACTTTTGAAATGCAAAAATTATAAAAGCCCATAATTTTATTGCTGTCATTGTTTGTCTCGTTGCTAACAAGTGGCCATACAATGTGTGGCACACTCCGAGGGACAGGTCATGAAAAATGACTGAAAGCTGGATGAAACAATAGCTCTCTCACACACAGAAAAGTCTTCACACTTTACTTAGTATAACACCCAGAAGGTTTACCATAATCATGCCTTTAACTATATCTTGACTTTATTTTTTACTAAATCATTTTTTTTTTCATTTGTATTCCTCAAATGACCCACACTCTTGAGTACTTGATGACCTAGTACTGGGTCCCAGACTTCAGACCTTACACTCACTGAAACTTCTCCAATTTATGGAGCCCTTCCTTCCTTTCTTTCAGAAATGTATCTCATATATTTGCAATAAATCACATTTTTGTTGAATTATATAAAGTCAGTTTCACTTGCAACTTAAATTAATATAAAAATTGGTATTTAAAATGGAACTTGGCCATGAAAGACTCTGAAATGTGAAACTAACCAAATTGAGAAAGAGAGGTAGATAATGAGGATTTCTCAATTCTGGGTTGTTAGGACAACTGTTTTTGTTATGTGATGGCATTGCAACCAGTTAAATAATTGTTTTACGAATTTTAAGTTTCAAAGTTTATCTCCAACTAATGTGTAGCTTCAGGGAAGTATTTACTTTTTTATAAAAAATTTATTACATACTGAGGAAATTATATTTGCTTGTCTAACCAGACAAACATTTGATCCTAAAGGTGGCCAGAGGCTGGCCTAAAGGTCCCCACGGTCTTTGTTCCTGCCATGCCACCTCAAGATTCTGATAATAAACACTTCAGCACACATGTCCCTATGCTGAGAGCATTGTTAGAGAGCTTTGTTTTAAGGGGCCTGAACTAAAAGGTCAAGATACTGCATACACAGCTGCTTCTTGCACTGGCAAGATGTTTCCACAAAAGAGCTACTTTCCTGTCTGCTTACCTGGAAAAAGAAAGAAAGAGCAAAGAGAACCATCCATGAATTGGCTTTGTAAAAATGCCTTTTCTGCTGTGGCCAGTTATTTATGAATACAGGGTTGAGGGAATCATGCACCTTTAAATTATAAAGCTAACTCGTGTTCCCCAGACTGAAGTTATTATGAAAAATGGCAAGAAGGTAGAAAACTCAGTAGGGGATAAGATGAAATGGAAAAAGCATTAGTTACTTTTTCCTTGCCCTTCAAATTAATACCCTAGAGCAGCAATCTCCAACCTTTTTGGCACCAGGAACCAGTTTCATGGAAGACAGTTTTTCCACGGATGGAGGGTGGGAGGTCATTTCAGGATGATTCAAACACATTATATTTATTGTGCAGTCAAACCTCTCTGCTAATGATAATCTGTATTTGCAACCACTCCCCAGCAGTAGCATCACCACCTCAGCTCATCATTAGGCATTAGATTCTCACAAGGAGCACGAAACCTAGATCTAGCGCATGTGCAGTTTATAGGAGGGTTTGTTCTCCTATGAGAATCTAATGCCGCCTCTGATCTGACAGGAGGCGGAGCTTATGTGGTGATGTGAGCATGGGGAGCAGCTGTAAATACAGATGAAGCTTGGCTAGCTTGCCCACTGCTCACCTTCTGCTGTACGGCCCAGTTCCTAACAGGCCATGGACCAGTACCGGTCTGTGTCCTGGGGATTGGAGACCACAGCCCTAGACAATCAACTCCCCCCTCCAAAAAAAATCAGGAATAATGTTTCCTGAAATGTATAATTCATTAAAATGTAGCTTGGGAAAAAGCAAGGGGCTTGTTAACCATCATGGAAGAGGTCAAAGCAGAGCAACGTAACTGAGATTGTAGAAATCTCAACTGCCTTCTGAAACAGAAATCCCCAAAGCAGGGTTAGATACAAATACGTCAATAGACAACTGTTTTCATGGTGTTATATTGCTACAGAAACACTAAAACTGTAAAAAAGAGTTTAGTACCAGCTCTATCACTAGAGCAAATTTTGGGCTGTCATAAACATGACAAAAGTAATTGGGACCGCTCAAGCTGTATAATACACATTCGGGGAATGCTCCCCAGTCCCCCATGCCAATGTATCCACTGAGAGTGCCGGAAAAAGGGAATCTCAGTCATATTGCCTGACCAAGGGACTTAGCAAATAAATAAAACCCACACAACCCATTCACCAAGCGATGGTATTTGTTTTGACCTGTAAGGACTATAAGATGGGTTCCTTCTTCTTTTATCTGAATAGGAAATTTTACTGTGCCTGCAGTTTCTGTGGCTTACATGTATATGTATGATTTTGCCATCAGTTGAAGTATCATAAGAGGCCACTTCTAGATTAAATGGAGGGAATTCACATTGACCAGATATATTATTGATTTGGTATTCATTGTTGCTAGATATTCTCATGGAGGATCTATCTTTGGAGGTTATTTGCGATTGAGTAGGGAGCGAGGCTCTTGCCTACCTAAGGTTTGCTGAAACATCACAGACATGTGACAGACAGATTAATAGGAGGAAAAGGATACATTTTTTTTTAACATGTATACACAAGAACCTCCAGAATGAAAACTCAAAGATACGGGGGAAATTGTCCATTGTTATGCTTAGGTTCAAGAAAGTATGGACAGTGTTGTATAAATCTGAAAAATGTATAAATTCATTAAAAATATGTTAATTCTAACAGGCTGAGTGAGGAAACCCGGCAAGGTCTGTTTGTCTAGATTCTTGGCCTCTCTGAGCATGAATTTCTTCCTTCTGGGTGTAGGACAGGGCTCTTTCTGGATAAAGGATCTTATACAATCAAACAAGATAATTGGTCAGATAATTATGGCCAGCTTTTTCATACAATAATTTTAGGTTTTATAGCTGGATTGTGGGAAAAGGGGTTATGGCTTTTCTGACCTGCATTGGGGAAGACAGATTCTAGTTTATATGACTAGCCTCAGGGAAGAATGGGACGATGGGCAGGAGGACAAGGGAATGTCAAAGAAGAACTTTTGCTTCTAAGGTCTTAATTTTGGGCACTATTTTCTGAGCCCCATCAGTTGCATGTTAGATAGTGCATTAAAGTTTGGGGGGTTCTTAAAATTATATTAAGGGAAACATGTATATTTATGTGTGTTCATGTGTATTGGACAACCAAGGGGTGATCTGTGACTGTTGTCCTTATCTGCCATCATCTCTATCCTCTAGTTTCTATTAATAGAACTCACTTTCCTGACCCTTGAGAGTTGATCACATGACTGATGCTGGGAAAACATCGTGCTCAATGCCCTGGACAAAATGATTAATCAGAGAAGTGTCTGTGCCTTAAGTCATGACAACTGGAATTCATACTTGGAATTTTCCTTACTTAGCTCCCAGAAAATATATTCTTCCTCTTTAGTATAAAGCTTTTAAGATAATAACTCAAGAACTACCTGAAACCATGCTGAAGAACAACAGCAACAAAAAAGCGTGAGAGAAAAAACAATCAATATCAAGAATTTAAGCAGAATGGAGATCCAGAAAGTACCCTGACTGTCTAGTTCCTGAGAGACCTAGGGCTGCCCCATTTCCTGAAGTGCCACCCTGAATTCTCTGGGTAGCACAGTGCTTTTCAAATAATTTGTGGATTTTTTTTTTTTAAATCAATCTTTCTTAGGCCATGTTGAATTAGATTTCTATCACTTGCAACTGAAAAAGTCTTAAATAATGCAATTGACTTTCAACTCTGACATTCTTAGACTCTAAGATACTATGTTTGTCAACAGGAACGTACCCAGGACTATTTAAGCATTCAATAAATATGAAAAAAATCACTAATCAAAGCAGCCCTTTCCTGATTAAGTTTGTCATTGGTCTTTCAGACTGTACTGTATTTATAGCGATTCAATCATCACAACCACCTAAGATAGCTATCTGTAAAAACGAAAGTGGTGAAAACACATGATTAAGGAGAGTGATTTCCTACCTTTATTTATCTCCTTTAATTCACTTAAAATAATTTATGAGATTGAGCTTCATTGAAATAATGTAGTTGAGCACAATATTAATTTTCACTGAACTAATCATTATGAGGAGCAGGACCACATCTGTTTTTTTTAACCCTGTGTCATATTAAAGACACTCTGTTTACATTTTCAGACCTCAAAAATGATGATGTTTGAATCTGTCACTTGCTTTCTTGTGATCCTGGTCTGCTGACCTCTCTTGAGCCTCAGTTTTCTCACCTATATAAGTGGTTGTGGGGTAGTGACTGAAATAGGTTTTCAATAAATGTTTTCCATCTCAGAGTACAGTTGGCAGACTCAAACAAATAGGGATCCATCCATCACTGAATATGTGACCTAGAACCAGTTATTTGACCTTATCTGCACCTCCTAAGAAAGTCCTACTTTTGTGTGCTGATTCTCTTTTATGTCTCCCGTCTCTACCAGTCTTGATATCCATGGATCATTTCTTTGCTTTATGTGTTTCTTCAAGGAAATAATTTTAAGTAGTGAGGATGATTACAAAGCAGATAAGATTAAATTGCTATAATGTCCTATGCAAATTATTTTATAAAATAGTTTTAAAACAGCAGCTATATAGTTATATACTATAAATAATATGTGAAACTTAATATACTTAAAATCAGATATTCTTGGTTTTTTTACTTGCTATAAATGTATGGGAGAAAGTAATATATCAATAAACCACATATTGGGATAAGGTGATTAGTAAGGAACGTCTTTGAATGAGCGGTTAAGAAGATGGAATTTAGATGGTAAGAATAAATTAGAACCACCTTCCCTTTGAAAATAGAATACATGTTTACAGTTTTTAAATTATTATTTCAAAAGAGGTAGATATAAGTGAATACAACTCCTGACTAATCTGTATACTGCAGATTTATGGAAAATGAGGCATAAAATGGATTCTTACTTAGCAAGGAACAACAAATGGTACTAAAGCCAGAAGAGGTGAGGTAATATTTGTTTTTCCTCATCTTGAATTGCTGAGTTGAGAATAGATCACAGAATAAGAGTGAAAATAGGCAATTTATGAAGGCATTAAGTTCATCTAGGCTAGAAATGAGGGAATCTAGGACTAAAAGATAAGAGTGGAGGTGCTGAGAAGTAAATAAATATATGTTTTTAGAAATTTATTTTGCAGGCAGATCAAATAGGGACTTTTGGATTGTTAAGGTTGAGGGAAAGAGAAGATTTAAGGTTGATTCTAGGATTATGGCTTTACAAAATATGTACAATATGCAGAGATGGATAAGACTGGAAGAAGAACAGATTTCACATGAAAGAAGAACTTAAGAGTTCCTTCTAAATGATTAAAAGTCTCCTCTAGGAATTTAAGTAAAGAGATATACTATATTAAGTCTGGGCCTCAGGCAAGTTGAGAGCTGATATATGAATGTGGAAGTCATCAGTACATATGTGGTACTTGTAGCCCAGGAAAAAATTATATCACACAGTGAGAGAGCACAGCCCAAAAAGATAGCCAATGATTAATCCCTGGGTTACATCAACATTAAGAAACCTGTAAGAGAAGAAAAATCTCACAAGAAAAACTTAGAAATGGTCAGGGAGATCAGGGAAAAATCAGGATAGTGGTTAATTCTAGAAATTGAAGGAAGATAATTAGGTTATAGACAGTGTGTTCAAGAGTATCAAAATCTGAAAGAAGTCAAGTCATGACTCAATGACATGATTCAATTGAATTAAATGCATCAAATCCATGATTCATTGAATTTAGAAAGAAATACTTAGAAAAGTGGACAAGAATATTTTCAGTGGTATGTTGTGAACTAATTATATTCTTATTGAAGGAATAAAAGAATTTAATATATAAGGCAAATCAGTAAATATTGAAAACTTTCTTGAGGCATCAGCTTGTAAAATGGATAAGATAAATAGGGTAATATTAATAGTTTGATGCATGTGAATGGTTTTTATATTTTGATTTTTGGTATATATACACACATATGTATACTTATACACACACACACACACACACACACACCCACATAGGGGGAAAATCATCAAAATCAGAATCTTTGAGATGGTGAGATGGCAAGATGAGATGTAGCCAGTTTATAATGGTCACTGCTTCTAATCCGACTGCAAGAGAAACCTCTTTGAAACCTTTAATAAGATAAATAAAGTATACAAGTCAAGTCATATTTTGAGGCCTTTTTAGAGTAAAATAAACAATTTGAAAAGCATTTCTTGAATAATATAAATGAATAGCTTTTCTAATGTTTATGTAAAATGTTAAAAACTTGTTTCACTTCTGGATATAAAATTAATTAAGTCTACCAAGTAACAACTAACTAGGCACTTTATAGAATCTTACTGTTTTCTTCTCATGACATTTGCTCTAAATTAGCTCTGAATGCCATATGCTATTATTTTTCTTAAGCAGATATAGGTAATATGCTTTGGACAAAAATGTAAAGGATCTGAAAACATTTACCTGATCAAAATAAATGGAAGCAACACTGGTCTTTGTTCTAATTAAATGAATGCTAGAGGCATCCATATGGTTTATGCCTGTAGTCCTAAAGGAAGCCTTGCATTCATATTGTGACCTGTTCAAATTTGAGAATAAAACTGTCATTGACTTCAGTTAGATTCTGTGTTTATCAAATATATTTGCAAGATAGGGCCATATATGGAAAATATTTATGCACAATTTTTCAACTTAAAACATGTTATGTTTATAAAAGTGATTCACACCATCTAAAATTGTTATGGAAAATTCATTATGAGTGATAAAAACTCGCACGGACAATTTGTTGTAAGTGGAATTTTGATTATCATTTAAGTTTTTAAAATCTCATTAGCAATGCAATATCTCAGCTCAAAGCACACATTGATTGCGTTGACCCATCAACTCAACAGGTTAGGTCAAGATTTTCTGTTTCTTTTTTTCCGCATTTCTCTTGTTCATCCATAAAATATAAATAAGTACTAGTTCAAAAAGAATTATATTGGCAGTATAAGAATGAGCAAAGTATCAGCTAAGATCAACTCCCAAGAGGCTTGGAGTCCAGCAAGATAGGTAGATGGAGTGGTTCATTTCTCCCTCTCTGGCATCTCTGTTAGTCAGTGAGTTCTTGAGTTGCTGGAGGGATTTTCTGCCCACATGAACTCAGAGGCTGGCCTAGCTAGAAATCTAGATATTCAGGTACAAGAAGCACAGAGGACTCTTGGGAGATTAATTGTGTAAAGGCAATCACCATGTCACATAGTCATAAGGCTGGCCAAAATAAACATGAAAGATGCACTCCAAAAACAATAAGGCAAAAGCACCAGGTACCCTACAAAGGAAAACCCATCAGACTAACTGTAGACTTCTCAACTAAAACCTTACAAGCCAGAAGGGATTGGGGACCCATTCTCAGTCTTCTAAAACATAATAATGGCCAATCTAAAATTTTGTATCCTGCAAACCTAAGGTTCTTATATGAGGGAGAAATAAAGACTTTCCCAGATAAGCAATTGCTGAGGGAATTTTCAAAGACCAGACCTGCCCTACAAGAAGTACTCAGACCTGCATTATGCACCGTCAATGCAATAGACACCCACCAGTGTATAATCACTCAAAAGCTAAAGTCAGGAACCCAGATACCACAGTGGATCAAGAGGTAAAACAAAGCAACAAGGGTTTACCACCAGCATGAACAGAAATTCACCCCACATATCAATGCTTTCAATAAATGCGAATGGCTTGAACTCCCACTAAAGGGACATAAACTGGCTAAATGGATCAGAAAATACAAGCAAACTATCTGCTGTCTCCAAGAAATGCATCTAACCCACAAGGACTCATTCAGACTTAACCTGAAGGGATGGAAAACAATATTCCATGCAAATAGAAACCAAAAGAAAGCTGGTGTAGCCATTCTCATGTCAGATAACATAGACTTCAAATCAACAAAAGTAAAGAAAGACAAAGATAGTCACTATATAATGGCAAAAGGAATTATTCAACAAGAAGACTTAACAATCCTAAATATTTATGCACCTAACAAAAGTGCACCCAGATTCATAATGCAAATCCTACTTGATTTAAAGAAAATGATAAATAGCAATGCCATAATAGCCAAGGACTTGAATGCACACTGACAAAACTGGACAGATCCTCCACACAGAAAGAGGTTTCCAAAGATTGGTGATTTGCCCACCACCACATACAGTAGAGGAAATACAATGATTGAAAACAGAGGATTCTAGTTTAGGGTTCAGAGCACCTTAGTGATTCCTGAAATTATATTTCCATAATATATTTTTTGAACAATGTAAATTACCATTATACCATTATGAAAATAATCTGTCCACTGTGATTGCATAATGTGTTTGAAGCCCATAAATTGCTCAAGAGTATTGTGTTTACCTCAAATATTAAATAACTAGTCTATGCATAATATTCAGATACTAGTGCCTATAATCCACATCAGCCTTGTAATGAAGTATTAGTACCATCACATTTTTACCCACCACACAACAAAATCAGTTTCTATTTTTATTTTCTTTAGAATAGTCTGGAAAGTAGGAATGTATGGTAGAGAGTTACACAGACCTTTTCAAAAATTGTCATATCTGACATAATCATGTCAGTAGGAATTGTAGCAGGGTGATGATGATTCCATTGCTGTTACAGCTTTCCTATTTCTTTGGAAAAAGTTGTATCTTTTCCTAGTTTAGAGTTCCCTGGGTGGGAAAAGATAAGTTTTTAGTTCAGGAAGTATGGGATTGTTACATGATTGCCTCCACTATAAACTTCAATAACAATTTTTAAAAATATCTACCAATTCTCTGTGACCACATCTTTTCCTAGAATAATGTAGAGAAAGTGGAATGATTCATAATGTGACTACATGCCATGTTTTGATTATAATAAACATCTTTTAAAACGTGTCAGCTCAGAGCAGAGTTTTTTAGATGCCAAAGTATTTTGAGTTAGAAAAGATCTCAGAAATGATACGAAAACTCACCCATAGGTTAAGTGGTTTTCCTAATGTGCTACAATAAATTAGTGACAGGATTATGAAAGGAATCCTGGTCTGATCTTAATTTAGTTTTTTTAATTGTCTAACAATCTGCTAATGTATTAGCTACAACTTTCAAAAATGGGATGATACAGCCATCAATAGAAATGAGAAAAAAATTTAATAACCAGTATTTTTAACTTTAATATAATATCAAAAACAGGTAGAAAAAAATCTACTTTGAGAAACATTCTCTAAAATAAATTTCATACTTTGCTTTAACCGATGGATGGTAGAAGAGTGATTATAATGATACTGTTAATACAAATATTCCTATAGAACATATGAAACCAGAACCTTATTATGCATAAGAAACCACTTATATAATTTGTGAAGAAAATTCCAAAATGTAATTGTCCTGTATAGTGGATAAATATAAAAGAATTATTATGGGAATGTGCTGAGTGATCCATAAATTTATATATACCTATAACAGTCAAGCTGAGAGTCAAATCCAAGACTCAATACCATTTACAGTAGCTATAAAGAAAATAAAATACTTAGAAATATACTTAATCAAGAAGGTGAAAGATCTCTACAAGGTGAACTTCAAAACACTGATGAAAGAAATTGTAGATGACACAAACAAATGAAAAAAACATCCCATTCTCATGGATTGATAAAATCAACATTGTTAAAATGTTCATACTGCCCAGTGATTTATAGATTCAGTACAATCCCCATCAGAATACCAACATCATATTTCAAAGATCTAGAAAAAAATAATTGTATGCTTTATAAATCCACGTAATTTATCATCATTTGATGTTAATGTACCTATGTGGTCACTTATAAATAGCAAAATATGTTCTATAACAGGTAAAGCATGTTAAAGCTGGAGTTTTTTGAGTCTGCTTACTCAGATGGGTTCATTAATGTGGTACCTATTGAAAACAAAAGCAAAAATCGAGGGATTGAACTCATCACACTCCCTATATTGTATTCTCCACACCAAAAACTGAAGACTGTTCAGTGGATTTCTAATAAAATTTCTAGTTTCTTTTCATGAAACTATTTAACATATTGAAAAGAAAACATACATCTTTTCTTTCCATTATTCAAATTTAGCTGACTGTTTTTGGGCTACTATCCTGACCTTTCATACCATCTCTGCTTGGATATTACTTTCTTTTTTGAAGGACTTATTCTCAATTTTCTATACTTTAATTAATCAAGTTGCTTATGGTCAAGTTTTTTATATATTATGTATGGAGGCTTAATGCCTCCAAAATCAAGTTTGCAGCTAATGCAACTAGTTTTACCTTCTTTCCATTTCTGGTTTGCCTCTGTTACCCAGATCTAAATGGGAGGAGTGGTTGAGAGTTTTATCAAACCTTTGATTCCAAATCAGTTTCTCCCTCCTGAGGAAGGCAAGAGTCAGGTTGATTTAGCAGATTAAAGAGAAGGTCAAGAAGTCATCAAAGCAAAGGCATTTGAGAAACAGGAATGGGCATCGTACAATATTTAAAATACTTATAATAATATTAAACCATACAAATAAAACATAGGAAAGGTTAAATATTTTTGACAATGCCTTTTATGCAGTTGAATATATCAAATATATCAATTTTTAAAAAATATCTCTCCTTTTACAAGGTGAAAAAACAAATCCTTTGATATCTGCCCAGGGCCCTCTGGGAAATCTCAAGGATCGTTTGAGAACGAGATTTTATTGAGTATTTGATTTGAGGAAGGCAACATTACCAAAAATGTAAAAACCTTAGCTCTTATAAAAGAGAGAAGCTTCAGTTCTCTTCAATCTTCAATGATATGATGAAGGTTAACTTAAAGCAAAGGCTGTTATTCTGATAAGATATAAGATTGTTTTGCCTAGGCAGACTATTTAAAAGGTAAAGAAAAATCTTTTACTATCTCATAAGAACAGGCCAACAGTCCAAGAAAACTTTGTCATTATATTTTTGCATTAGTATGCTTTTGATATTAAAATTCATTATTTTGGGGGAGGGGAAGCTAATACATAAATCCATCCAACTCTTTAGACAGCTTCACCACACATAAAATATATTTCCTATGAACTTTATAAAACTTTCTATTTCGACTTGATGTTTTCCCCTGTATTTTTCTTTCTCTCATTTAGAACAAGAAGACACTTTACATTAGAAGAAAACTACTCTCTTTTTCCTGTAATGAAAACATATCCTTTATACTTTGTATACTTTTCCTTATCAAAAACACGTTACTTTCCTTGCATACTTTGCATATAATTGTTTGCTTCACCCTTGTTATTTCTAGTAGTTTTAGTTCCATATATTGATTACAAATTTTTAGATAGTAGTAGACTCCTTTTTACAGAGAAAACGAGGAAGTAGGCAATTGCAAACTATCATTTACCAGCATTTCATAGCAAAGTCAAAGGTGGTAAAAGGAAGGAGGAAGAGCAAAGGTAATCAGAAGATAGATGCCTTAAAAGATTCGGTTTGTAGGGATCTTGAGTTTTCCAAAAGTGCCAATGAAATTCCAAACTATAGTTTGTAAAATCATGCCAACAAAAAAAGTTGATAGAGTTGACAGAGCATGTAATCAGCAGGGGTCTGAGAAGGTAATTTCAGTTGGCTAAGTTCCATGGGAGAAGCAGGATCAAATACGGAGAACAGAGAAAACTCACAAAGAAAAGAAGTTTCCAACCCAGGACTCAAGGAATAATACTGACTTAAAACAAGGAACTAGTAAAAAAAAAAAAAAGGAAAAAAGAAAAAAGAAAAACCTTCCAACCTAGACAGTACTTTTCAAAAGAAGCCTGAGACTCTAACCCAGCTTCAAAGAGTAGACTCAGAATCAAAGGAACTAAAATATGCTCCTATCATGCATCAGGAAACTATTATCCAAGCTCTGGCTGAGGAATTAAACTCATCGGTGGATCTCAGATCAGTCAGGAGTGAAGACAAAGTCTTCAAAGATGCACATTTGAGGTCCTGAGTGAGAGGTCCAGGGGTCCAATGTTGAAATTAATTCTATCAAAATCACAGTACCTTAACTGTTAAAGAAATATTTTATTCCAAGCACTTGGCAAAGAGGGACTACTACAAAGGATTTTTGCAGTTGGGAAAAGAGATTGGGTTCAACTCCGAAAATCACAAAGACAAGGAGATTTATAGCCAAGGAGTTGGGTAGGAGTCAGCGAATGGAAAATTTCCAAAAGGAAACATCAGGGGTAAAGGTGATTCTGGCTAAATCTACTTGACAGAATTTTTTGCTGTAGGCAGGGCAGAGTGATAAGATATAAAGGGTGGGGTGTTTTTGATTAAAAACTATATATTTCCAAAAAAAAATCTATAAAGGTACAGGAATCAAAGTATTATCACAATATGGCAAATACTAGTCGAGAATAATAGAAACAGACCCAATGGAGAGAAGAATATGTGATGCATGCTTATAAAGTGGTATCCTTGATTGATTTATTTATGAATTCCTCCTTTGGTAAGGATTAGTAAAAATATTTTAGTATGCCTCTTCTCATTTGGATTGTGTTACCTATCCTTGCATAATAATTTAGACCAAGTTCCAACTTAAATATCCTGCAACTTAACATGTTTTCATCTTCCTGTATTAATATTTTTCTGTTCTACACTACAGATTGTCAAATAAGGTTTAAACTTCCCCATAAATACGTAGGGATAGGGATAATAATTTCCCCAGAAATATTACTCAAATTGAAGCTAGAATAATCAAGAAAGTTCATTGAAAAATAAAAGCTAATATCTCAGCTTTTTATTTCACAGAGTTGCAAAGCAA
Organism: Eulemur rufifrons; assembly: GCF_041146395.1. Taxonomy (NCBI): domain Eukaryota; kingdom Metazoa; phylum Chordata; class Mammalia; order Primates; family Lemuridae; genus Eulemur; species Eulemur rufifrons. The sequence goes on from NC_091006.1 coordinate 29,401,808, forward strand.
AAGCAAATGAATATATCTACAATACAGTCTAACATATGAAAACTACAAAACAAGTAAAAATCATTAGATTAAATAATTTTTTTTTTTTGAGACAGTGTCTCACTCTGTCGCCCAGGCTCGAGTGCAGTGGTACAATCACAGCTAGCTGCAGTCTCGAATTTCTGGACTCAAATGATCCTCCTGCTTCAGCCTCCTCAGTAGTTAGGACCACAGCCATGGACCACCACTCTTGGATTTTTTAAAACTGTTTTTTGTAGTGAAGGAGTCTTTGTCTGTTACCTGGGCTGGCAACTCAAATTCTCTCAAACTCTCTGCCTTGAGCAATCCCCTTGCTTTGGCCTCCCAAAGTGCTTGAAAGCCACCACACTCAGCCCAGATTAAATAATTTTACTCTGAATATTTTTGTAGTAACATAAAAATATATCACTATATTCTTTATGAAGCACTATTACAACAAATAGAATAATGGAGAAAGTGGAAATTGGATTATGAAAATAGTTTCTAATCCTCTGTGTATACACGTGCGCTTCCATACACAATTGTTTTTAGTCTATGAAGCATTAGTTTTCTAGAAACTGCCTTATAGACTTACAACTGTTATTATCAAATCATAAGAACCAGCAAAGCTGTTCATGTCAGTATTAAAATGATTAGGTTTAAATGGATTTTGCATGTGTGAAAAATAAGAGATTTTTCTCTCGTATCCACCAAGTTAGTCACCAGTCTACCTTCATTTTGTCTGAAGTATGTCCATATAAATCCATAAAAGATAAAACTATGAGTTTACTTTCCAACTTCTAGTCCACACATAGTGATCAGAAAAATGTGAAAGAAATTTGCAATACAACTTGGTATATTATATGATATTTTAATATAGATCTTATATATTTTAATCATTATATATGTATATATGTGTATATATGATACACATTTATGCATACTTGTATGCATGTATAAACATGTCTGTTATTTCTGCACAAGTATGATATATGCACAAATTATAACTGCAAGTTAACTTATTTTATTCAGACCTATATTATAGTGCAAATCTTATTTTTCCTAAATAAGATGTTTTGCCTTCCTGCATATATGTCAGTAAAAACTTTTCTCAGACCACATTATTTTCACTCTTTCTGGAAATGGAAGTGAACAATAGGTGACCTGCATAATTGGGAGGTTGTATATCAAAGGTACCTTTAATTCTATAGTAGAGCTGTGCGTTTGCAATATTGCTTCACATTATTTGTCATTTGCTGGCAGGTTTGAGTGACAAGTGCAAAAGGCACTATTTTAAATTTTGTATAAAATGAGGAAAAAGTAGACAACCTTATAAACAGTTTTCCTTGCTATCTATAATAAAGGAGTGCATGTATTTGTGAAGCTCAGTCAAAATCTATAATTAGAATGACATGGATGCATCAAGGAGGATTTAGCAAACATAAGAAGCTGCTAAGTGTAGCTGAAATCATCATGAATACCAAATTAATACTCACTGTGGTGCCACCTTTAAAGTCACATTTACTGAAGGAAGGTAAACTTGCCGAATGCTATTGAGAAAGCTAACATTATTTCAAGCTTCAGGAACTGAAAGTACAGAAACATTAATAACTATCTATTTCTAGCTTTAATCCATGCAATTAAAAAGGTCAGAAGCGTTAATGTTGATAAAGATCTTTTAGAAAGAGAAGTACTAGATGAGAACCTAATTATTAATCATCATCAAGAAAAGTCCTGAAAGCAATTAGCATGCCATCGTAAAATAAGGATCTCAGAGGATTCCCGAAGAGTACGGGCATGTTTTATGTACCCAAACAAACTCAAATTTTATATTATTAAAGAGATGAGGGTAAAGGTGCCTTTCATAAGCTAGCACAACAATTATGCTAAGACTTGTAAAACTTGATCCACAGATGGAATATGTTTAATCATAAGTATACTAAATAGAAGCTCATACAATTTTTTAGTACTGATGTGTTCTCTCAAAAGATAGATACATTCTGCTCAGGACACAATATTTGCCAAGGAAATCAGACATTTGATTTGAGTTCATTATCATTTTAATATTTTGGTTATGAAGTGGTGAGATTTCTATTTTAATAAAGACTCAAGATTATTGTAAAATTTTGTGCTCAAAATAAATCTCTAATATAGAAAAGGAGAGTAAATACTGAAATGTTAAAATAAAAAATATAACCCAGAGACAGTAAATAAAGCTGAGATATAAAATTATATAATATCTTCTAAAGCTACTTATTAGCAATTTCACAGTGTAAGAAATGCAAATGGAAAAGGTATTTAGTGATAAACATAATTAGTCATCAATTCATCTGTCTAGTGGGTTTGCGTTAAGTTCTCCTAAGTGTACTAGCCTCCTAGTTGACAATGATAATAATAATATGTTGAGGCCTATATTAAAATATACATGTGGTGGTTTTTTTTTTTCTCCATTCTTGTGATACTTCACTTAGAATAACAGTCTCCAGTTCCATCCAGGTCAATACAAGAGATCAAACAACACTTATGTACATATATAGAAATAAAATTCATCAGAAATCAAGCAGATGGGAGGAGATAGAAGAGGATGAGTAAATTCAAACCTAATGGGAGTGAATTCTTTAAGATTTTTTGTAAATCTTGCTATATATATTGCTCAATAGGTTATTATTCTCTGGCATTATAGCACTCATTGGTGCTGCTATTATTGAAGCAATTCATAATGTGGTGTGTATTGATATTTTATGTTTTATTATTATTTTCATTTCCATATAATCTTGTTTCCACACAGTATTATTAATGGTATAATAGCTCAAAATATATTCATGTGGTGCAGTGAAAATATGATTTGAGGCCCAAGTAGCTGCTGCAGAATACATAACCCAAATGCAATACTATAATTAGAATGTCAGGCATATGTGTGCATTATTGGTGATTATTGCATATGCCATGTGTGAAAAGTGTAATCAGTCAAAGAAAAAAAATTTTGTTTTCATATTATTACAGGACATTGGCAAAACATTTTATCAATAATGCTAGCATTGTTTCAGTTTTATTTCTTGTGCATACCTAAAATTCTATTTTAACCACTCAGTATTCGGGAATTACCTTCAGCAGAACATTCTTTCCAAATGTACATAATAGAGAAGTATAACACATGCAATTTTTCCATTTCAACTGTGGTTTGTAAAGAGCACGGAAGTAGTTAGTATTTTCTTTATAACAAGATAAAAAATCAATAACTAAACTAAAAATCAATAACTTTCTTTGGACTCATTAGAGAACTGAGGTTGCAGGACAGATTCTCATGTGAAATCTGAAGAGATAGATAAATTCAGAGAGTCAAAGCCAAGCTTTCCGTACCTTGAGCAGAAGTCACTGCAGCCATAAACTGGCAGGAATACTTAAATGGTTGCATATGCACCAGCTTGAAAGTGAGGAAATCCGGGGGGTGACAGTCTTAGGGCAGCCTCCATAATACTTTTATAGAGTTTTACCTTTAAGAATTCACCAAATTCTCATGATAAAGAGCGAAGAAGGATACCCTCATGGCTTTCTCAGGGCAAAAGAAATAGTAAACAAGGTAAAATATGTCTGGAGGGTTCTCCATAGCAAAGACTGACATTCTAGGGAAAAAGACTTTACTGAGCTTCTATTAGCTGAGAGAAGATAATTCCTGCCGCTTTATATCCTTCTAGCTTTCATGTCTCACCTAAGGAGGAAAAGTAAGATTAAAAAAAAAAAAAAAACATATGTAAATGCCACAGCCCAAGGACAGGAACACACTAAAAGCCTGAGGTTTTGTTATAATCTTAAGGAATATCTCCCCTACCCTTCACTGTATTGCCATACCAATAGAGCTCTAACATAATAACAGTGGGTTACAGCTGGAAAAGCTGCAAGATGCAGACTCTATCTGAAGAGAAATTCTTAGGAAAGCCCAAAGACAACAGAAGAGCCAAAACCAAGGGCACTATGGAAATGTGCAGCCTCTGGCATCTACAGCTACAGCAAACACGGAACACTTGTCAGCTCCTAGCTAGGTGAACATAAAACCTGGCACTAAAAGCCTGTTTACTTCAGTTACTTCAGTTTCTATTACCTGATACATCATGCTTGGCTTTTAAGAAAAAAATCACAAGGCAAACTAAAATGCAAGAAATAACATAATCTAAACAGGAAAAGTAAGCATCAGAACCAGACTCATGTATTATCACAATTTAGAATTATGAAACGGAATTTAAAATAACTGTATCGCGATAGTAACTAGGAGAGAAAATGAGCAAGTCAGCTACTTTAATACCTTTTTTCCAATCACAAAAAAATCTCCGTTCTTAGAATAGTACTTACAATACAGTAAGTGTTTAAAAATATCTGCCATAGACTGAATGAACATCATTATATTCATGCTTTTGAAATATTTCACTATGTAATTTAATACAATCCATGCCTTTTTAAAAGACAACTTGGGGCTTTTCACAAACCATTAGGATGAACGTCCTTGCACATTCATCTTTGTGCATTTACTTAAACCTTTCTTTAAGTTAAATTCCCAGAAGTAAAACTCTGTGTCTGAAGACATACATTTATCACATTTTTAGGCCTGTGATAAAATTACCGTCAGAAAGCTTATACTAGTTTATACCCCTGAATGTACTACATAAAATTGTCCACTAAGTTATACTATCATATATATTTTGTAATAACACATTTTAAATGTTGGTAATCTTATAATCTAAAAAAGCTAGCTTTTGAAATTTATAATTGTTTACTAGCAATAATAAAATATGTTGTATATGTTTATTAGCCATTTTGGATTTTCACAGAGTGTTGATGTCTTTTACTTATTTCTATGTTTTTTTAATATTTTCTCTGTTTTTTCATTTCCATATTTATATGATTTAACCAGTTGTGTGTGTTTGTGCATATGTGTGTGTGTATATATATGTATCTATATATGTGTATATATAGATAAATATATACACAATATGTATTGTTACCTGGTTAAGTGTTAAACTTGTCACAATTCTGTGGAAATGCGTTGCTTAATCTCTGCTTTTTTGGTATAATGACCATTATTCTACAAACTTTTGAAAGTAATTAGACCACTCATTATGGGTTAGTATTGACATACATTGCAGCCACAGGGTAGGTATTATTTATGGTTTCAATGTTGTAAGTCATAATTCAGCACTGAATGCTCCACTGAGAATTTTATAGAAGACTTTTAGCTACCCAAAGCAGAATCTTTGAATATTTTATTTTATTCCTGAAAAAGTTAATTTTCTGCTAATTTTTAGAAATTATTTTGCTTCTGCTCTTCCAGAAGTATGAATCAGAAAACAGAAGTCATAAATCAAATACCATCAAGGAACAAACAGGCAGTTTTAATGTGTAAAAAAAAAAAAGTAACATAGTAAGGTGTGATGGCAACAATGGTCAACGAAGGAATATGAGCCCAGCTAAAGGCAAATTCATTTCGTGAAATTAAATTTGGTAAATTGGACAAAATTTGTTTAATGGCTGAATCTAGGATCAGTTCCAACGGTTTTCAACCTTCAGAGAGTGATAATTCTATGAGTTTGGTGAAGATCATCATTCCATGGAAGTTTTATAAATTCCTCTTTGCTTTGAATAGACACATGCGTGCACAAGTCATACATACAGATAGTATTTTTGTCTCACTGTTCTGCATATGCTAGAATTTTTAGAGTTACAAAAACAAAACAAAACGAAAAATTCCATGTATAGTAAAAATTTGGATAATAGGTCATTTTGTACCTGATAATTTTTTAATGAAATACATTTGTTTATTTGTTTACTATCTTTATTCTCACCTGGAATGAAGGAACCATCTAGAAAAAATGAATATTAATTGTTATTATTTCTCCATTTCCTCCTAGAATACCTTTCTCTCAATGTTTCATTTTCTTTGCAACCACAGCAGTTAATGCAAGATTTTTTTTATATTTGTATATTTTATTGGTGTTTTAATGCATGTTCTTCAAGGAAGTTATTCAGAAACTCTTTATGAGATATTAGTTTCAAAGTCTGTGAAGAAATGTGGTAATATCTAGAGACCACAACACTTGTGTGCCTTAGTTTATGCTCAGTTTAAAGGTGCACTCAACTGATGTATCTCAAAGAGAGTCTCTCTCTTTCCAAAGCATTTGAAAAACTTGCTATAAACTTCATATTTTCTACTGATTAATATTGTAAACTAACTAGTTATATGGGTAGGAATTCCTGTTTTTTTTTCTTTAAAAGCCATAATTATTTTTTTCCTAATGATCTGAGGATGAATCAATTTATTGATGTGTTATGCAAGAGTAATGTTATTTCCATTTAGCTTTGACTTCAGTAATAACTACTGGAAGGAACAGAAGTATCTGTGAATTTTTGAGGTAGCATCATCTTTTAAATATATCAAATGGGATATAATAAAAGAGGTTAAATTTTGACAGTGTAAAGTGCAAAAGTAAATGGAAATATGTACAAACATATGAGAAACACAACAGCATCCCTGTAGTTTAAGCAAATGAAACACATAATAATACTGAAGGGATTTGATCCAGTAATACTCCAATTACAATTTGGTGATGGTTTATTAAATAAGAGGTAAACATTCTAGCTTACTCATTGACACACATTCACTTCTTTACTTTTTTCAGGTTTTTCTTTATGTGGTAAAACATTTTAAATTTATTTTACTGAAGCAGAATTGACTAATTATGCAAAGATTACTTGATCCTGGAAATGATTCATATCTAAAATAAAAAATTTGATTTCTCTGGTTCAAAAAATGTCTGAGAAAGAAAGAATTGGGAGGATACTCTCAGATCTGCCCAAAAATAATGAAACAGATCCAGTAAGCTGGAGATCTGAGCGCTATTTTGACAGGCTTGGGAAACAGGGACTGCACCTGCCTATCTCACCTGGTTTTTAATGCTTCACTTGCACTGGCTTTCAGCCATTTTCAACCATGGTACGAATGAGGTATATAGTTAACATTAAATGACAAGGTCACCACTAATGATGTCCTGGAGGGCAGCCAGTCTAGTCCCAAATTCTGAATTGGCCATGTGGAAAGAAATGAGCATGCAACGTGAAAAACTGCTGCCTCTAAATTCCAAATACAAATAATACATAGCTTCTTATGGTTTACAAAGCACATTAATACAGAATTTATTGAGATAAGCACAGTAAAAACTATAAGAAAGGGTCATGTTTTTAGCCACACCTACAAACAATGGAATTCATGTTGAGCATTAAATTGCATTTTCAAGTCAGATATTTAAAAAAGGACATTTTCTTAAGCAGCACAAGGAGAAAGAAAAAGGAAACCAGAAGTGGTAATTGTTAATTTGAGTTTAAAAGTGATGCCAAATACAAAATGTCAAAGTAACTCAATATATATAAAATAATCGTAGTCTTTATAGCAGAGGAGAATGGAGAAGAAATAATAAAACTAATGGCTCCACAGAGAGTAAAGCTGATAGTAGATGCCCTTTATGGTCTTGTCTAAATGTGTGATTCAGGAAGTCCTTTATTTTATGCATTATTAAAAAAATCTATAAGAAAATAAACATGAAGCAAATTTGACTTAAATATCCAGCTCTTTTTCTTTTTCACAAGCCTCCTGGCTGCCCCCGTCCATTAACTATATCTTCTTTGAGGCCCTGTTGTGAAAAAAGTTTGTGTAGCTTTTTTACTAAATAATTACTTACCTACCTTGTGAGCTGTAGAGCCCCTATTCTCTTAAATGTTCTGTTTTAAAACTGCAATGATTTATTTTTTCGTTTCTTTTCACACTGATATCACTAACATAAATTTTAGAACCTATACCCTGAGACTTCTTAATCATCAATATCTTTAGCTCTTATTTGAGGCTGCTCCCCTCTCCCCATTTTTACCATAGGTTTACACAATTTCTGTAGTAGGAGAAACCCCAGAAATACTTAAGGCTACTTGCTTTACCTTAAAGACGAGACAGGGGTTAAAACCTTGATTTTTACTCTAATACTGACTCTCTAATAGTTAAAGAGATATGTGTTCAATCCCAGTTACTTTATGCTGTATGTCAAATAGCCCTGAAACCCAGCCATTTAATTTAACAATTTAAGTCTTATTTTTCTTTTTTTTTAGACAGATACCCAACCCTTCTTCAGTTTATATCAAGTGATGGAAGTGTGACTAATTTAAAATCATGTTAATAGGAGGAAAAATACATATTATTAAAAAATGCAGAGATAACTAGATAAATTCAGAAATGAATGCATAAGTGTCCTCTTGGACATTATTAGGTTATGTGAGTATGAGAATACAGGACACTTACGCACAATTTACCAGAGGACAAAAGATTTCTAAATAAAATAGCAAACTGATAATCCAAAATATTGTAGAATCACCAGTAGAATATGCAATCAGCTATTTATATATTTCAAAATAATCATGGCCATATATGATCTATGACAAAAATATATATTTTATATTAAGATCAAAAAATGAAAATTATGTTCATGATCTATTTTTTTATAATACAACTGATAATACAACCTTTATGCCTCTATAATTTGATAAGAGTTTTATGTATCCACATACACTCTCTAATAATTCGTACCTCAGACATTCTTAGTCATATTGACACGTGGGTTTCTGTGGCTTGTTGTGGACATTTGTCATTATCTCCTTTAAGTTTGATATTTTGGATGTTGCAGTATATTCTTTTTGTTAACTGTAATGATTTGGAAATTTGGCCAAAACAAATGTTTCTCACTATCAAACAGACATAGATATCTTAGAATCTATTGCTCCCCAAATCTTTAGTCCACTTATTCCTTTCTTCTCTTACTCCTTTCTTTTTTTCCTTCACTTGGTTAGAATTTCTGGTATCTGTCAGATCTAGGTTATCAGGTTCCTGGTCATAAGAAAACTAAGAATGTTGCAATGGTATCATTGGGAAATAGTAACAATTGTCTCTAGCACCATTCAGCGCTTAATTCCCCAAATATTTTATTCACCCTATACCAATAACAGAATAAAGTCGTAGCTCCATATTTCAAGGGATTTGCGATACATTAGTGGAATGAAAACAAGCACATATTACTATACAGAATGTTGTGTAAGATGTGGCCAAAAAGGTACAAAGTGTTATTCAGTTTACTTTGAGGAATACTAAGTGTATTAACAAACAGTGTGCTGCAGGCTGGATGGAAAATGATGTTTCCTTAGCAGCTCTCTGTCTAATGAGAGACAGGAAAGTAAACAAACCATTATGAGGCACTGACAAAAGTGCTAGGATAGAGGAATGTTATAATAGTTCAAAGCAAAGAGAACTCACAGCCTACACACTACTCTGCCATACACAGTTTTTTAAAAAGAGTTTAGAAAAAAAGAAAAAAAAAGCTTACAGAGATCCTCAGTGAGAAAACTTACATTAGACATTTGGCTGAATCCAGAAAATGGTACATGTGTTGACAAGCTCTTTCTCTAAAACTTGATGCTCTTGAGGAGTGCAAACTCAGCCAGAAATAGTTTCAAAGACGTTAGTCTTTTAAGATAGACTCAATTTTCTCCAAATTTTTTTCAGGCAGTAAAAATTCTATTAATCAAAACACAGGAGTTTACACATTTGCCAGGTAAGTGTTGAAAATGGATAAGCCATAATGTTATTTAGTGCTAACATCAAATACAAAATTTTAGAAGTATAAGCAGTTAAAGCAGGAAAGTTTGGCATAGACAAGATTGAGAAGGCTCACCTCACACATGCCACTTTGGCCTCTCAAAATTTGTTTTTAATTTTAAATTACATTGGACATAACTGTAATAATTAATTTTTGACATAATTCAAGGAGCATTTATGGTTTTATACTTACTAGCTTTGTAAAACTTACAGTCTTATGATAGACTACCTTATTTTAGTACTGTGAGTATACTTTGGCCTAATCATAGTTCCAATTTTAAAAACATGAGGAAGACAGATTGGAGAATACAAAAAGAAAGTAGCAAGCTTTCCAAGTCATACCTTGAGGCACAACTTCTGATTTCAAGTTCAACACTTATTTCCATCACATTTCAGCTCCTGGCGAAATCTTGGTTCCAGATTTGAGGATTTTTCTTTAATTTGTAAGAATAATTTTTACCTTATAATCTATAAGCTTTCTGAAGGAAAATTTATCCAGCCTGTATCATTTTAACATAAAACTTTTCAAAATATTAATTGTGGTAGAAAATTTCAATACATAAAAAGTAAATAAAAGTTTGAAGTACTTAATCCTACCTCCTCCTGTGTGTGTTTACTGAGTACTAACACCTCATTTGATTCTATAAAAATTCTTTAAATAATGATCTAAAAGAAAACATTATTAAACTGATTAAATAGTTATTACAAGAATACGTTAAATAAAACCAAGTATATTTGTTTTCATGTTGTGTTCTCTAACTTGAGCGTGTATTTTCAGTGTAGGTGATAATAGTCCCTAAGGGGACAAAAATCGGTTCTTGTGGGGGGACAAAAAATGTTAGACATTATAATGGTTTGGAGTCCTCCAAAGAGTTACAGTACTTAGACAGATGCACAGTTTATCTTTGGTATTAAATGTCATGTAGGTAGGAATTAGGAAAACTAAGTCTAAATACACTAGGAAAGGAAGGGGGTAATAATGAGAAAAGCTTGACAGACACTGTTTTTAAGATTATGTCTCAGTGCATCCCACATTTTGTATTGTAAAGACAGACCTAAAAACAGACAGTGATCGATATAAAGAGAGAGAGAGAAAGAGAGAGAGGACTTAAGTTGATGAATTTTTACAAAGTAGAAAAGGCAGGTTTAATACATAAATCCACTGTACAGTTATCATTTATTAACAATTCCAAAATTCCCAAACTGCTTTGTAATCAAAAAAATTTCATAGGGTGGCAACTGAAGAAAAATAAATTAGGATATATCTGAAATCTTCTTTCGATAGCTTTTCAAAGAGTTCATCTCAATAAACTCAACAGAGGAACAAACCAATAGCGTTTGAAGCATTTGATGCTAGTTCCAGAGATTCCTCTCCCTTGTACTACTTCCTTAACCTCTGAAGCCTCAGGCCCTTTCCTATTCCTTGCAATGGCTCCCATCTTATAGACAATGGAGTTGATTACCTTCTTGTGGTGAAAATAGTTATTCATGGTCTGGCCACTACCCACTTTTTCTATTTTTCCATCACCATTCCCCTCACTCTGCGGTGAAACCAGTCTCCATAACAAAGCATACGTACCCCAAATTCTAATTGTATTAAAATGCAGCATACTGGCAACAGTCCTACAATAATCTCTCAGACTATCATGCTATTATTCATTAAGTCTTTCTGCCTTAAATATCCTTCCTTCCCTTCTCTATTTGTTACTTTTTGTCTCAGTTCTACTGGTGATGTTCCGGATGGCAGGAGCTATGCTTTATTCCTTTTTATATCCCCAGAACAGGTCACATTGTGAGGTCTAAATAAATCAATGATAAAAATGTATGTCTTTTTAAAATAATTGAATGAGGAAAATGAAGAGTTTCAGAGAAATGAAAAATATTCCGGTAGATATAAAACATAGAATTAATTCAATTTAAGGAATAATGCATTACAAGCTAGAAGGGTAAATTTTTGTTGAAGTACGTATTGCTTATTTGGTCAAGTTTCTTGAGAAAAAACTAGAGCAAACGTATATAAATATAAAAAGCACTGAATTGAGAGTCAAGACACTAGGGATGTCTCATATCCGCTATTAACCAATTCTCTGATGAGACAAACAATATATTATCTGTACCATTATGAAAAAGAAATTCCCTACATACGTTTCTTCGTTATACAGTATTTAAATTCATATCATATTTCAGTTAAGATTGCTGTTGATATTTGCTATGTCATAAGGAGCAAAATATGTCACAAATGTCTCACAAATAACGCAGTTAAATTAAAATTTTGAAATCTTTTGGTTTTGATTATTTTCAATAAGATATGACAGACAATATGGTGTGTTGAAACGACGTCACGGGCAGCAGGAGGTATAACTGTTAGGGGCAGCCTACCTGATCAGTTTTTGACATTTGCTTTAGAGATGCCCATTGTACTCTGTGGGAGTCTTTTGTGCTGCTCACTGATACTAGTTCTTTATTCTTTCTAGACGTATGGAAGACTGAGCCTGCTGAGTCCCTTCAGCCGGGTGTTTCCAGCACAAGCTATTGAGGTAAGAAGGGAAATGTCATGTTATTTCCAAGGTGTAACGTTTAATTCCCAGTGTGATAAAACCCAGGGCTCTTTCCCCTGCTACGATGATCATGGGAGCACACATAGAAGCAAAGCTTCAATATCAAGGTTCCTAAATAAACAAGACGAGAAAATAAATAAACAACCCTGCTTAACCCTGTCAACACAAATAAAATAAACTTCACTTGTCTTAGTCCACTGAAATTTGGGGAGTGTTTAATTCCACAGCATAACCTAGTCCACCCTGACTGTTAGAGAATTCAGTTCATATAGGAGGGATTTTGACATAAATAAAAGCCTAAAATAAATTACAGTGGATTAAGTGTTCAGAGGCAAGTAATAATGTAAATGCCATCAACAGCTAGAATGACAGGGATTGGAGCAGCTTTAATGTGAAGTTAGTCAAACACAGGCTACAGTTTTCCATATTTGCACAGGGTCATTTCCAAAGCCCTAGGAGGGAACGTAGCAATGTTTACAAATTTATATTCACAAAACATGCAAACAGAAGATATTGGAAACTTACTTTATTAAGACTACTGTCTCTTTTTACTTTAACCTCCTCTTTACCACATTTTTTTTCCTTCGTGTTGAGGAAAATTAGAATTGCCACACCATTTCTGGCTTTTGTCTAAGGTAAAGTTGAGTTGGAGATAAATTTAGTTTGGATAAGTCACTTAGCCATGCATATATTAAGTGTTCTATCTACAAAATAAGCACAAGAGTACAGATGCTCCTTTACTTACGATATGGTTACACCCCAATAAACCCATCATAAATTGAAAATAACCATAAATCTAAAATGCATTTAATTCACCTAACCTATGGAAAGTCATAGGTTACCTAGCCTACCTTAAACATACTCAGAACATTTACATAGCCTACAGTTTGGCCGAATCATCTAACACAAATCCTTCTTTATAATAAAGTGATGAATATCTCATGTAATGTATTCAGTACTGTAGGGAAAATGAAAAACAATATGGTTATATGAGCACTTGAAGTCGGCTTCTACTTAATGTGCATCATTTTTTACCATGATAAAGTAAAAAAAAACCTCTTACTGAATTTGCATCATGTTTGCACCATGGTAAAATATCTTAAGTCCAACCATTGTAAGTCAGGGACCATTGTATTCGGAATGAAATGTAGTTTTTCTGAGGATGAAATAACTCATTTTATGGGGTAAACTTAATGTCTGGCACATACTGAGAACTCAAAACATGGCTATTATTTTTATTACATGAAAAAATGGAGTTTCAAAGTTTTATTTTAAAAGTCTCAGAAATGATAAAATAAAAATTATCTTTGCCTATGGCCTCCAGTAAAAAAAAAAAATAATAATAATGGGAATAAAACTTTTATTGGGAGAATAGCACTGTTGGATAGCTCCAGTTCTCTGTGATTTTTTTCATAAAAAGGAAATGTGATTTGAAGTTTTCATTTTTATATGAATTATTCTGAATCTATCAGGAGGGTGGAGAGCTAATTAAATAAGGTTTTCTATAGAAAAAATCCCTCCTTGGCCTAAAGCCAATTGATCAGGAAAAAAGGGAAGAAGCAAAGAAGGGAAAGTAGTCTGGCGCTGATGAATTCTAATGAACATTCAGAGTTCACAGGTCAGGCTATAATAGCGTGACGTGCCATAAGTAATTTTTTACTCAATTGAACCTGCAGCCACTTACGTCTTTTATGCTTTCTTCAAAGATAAACGTTTGTAGGTTATAAAATGTAAAAAGTAGGATTTAAGAGTATTAATTTATAATTGCATAATATGTTGGCTAATGAATAAAAACAGAAGATATATAGCAACAATATAATGCTTTTGCCAGAAACATAAGGATAGATGATAGAAACAATATTATAGTAGGCATGCAAGCAGATAAATGGGAGAGGAAAACAAGTCAAATACAGTAACATTGATACTTTTGGTTGGTTTGATTCAAGGAATAACCTTTATGCAAGTTCAAAGGGGTTTTTTTTTTTTCCCCTTGACTTTTGTTAGCTTCATTTTTTAATTGTTTTGTAAGGAGAGATAAGGTGTAAACCCCACAGTCATTTAAGGATATTCCTGACAAAGCTAAGCTGACATTGTGATCTTGATGAGAGAAAGCTCATGAACTTCAGCAGTTTGTGGATCTTTGCTTGAGGGTTACTCAATTTACTTGATTCATCTACTTCATGTCTCTTTCTCCTCAACCTGCCTGGTCCAGAAACCAGGAGTATGATTTGTTACAAAACATTGCCGGCCAACTCAATTGAAGGAAAGCAATCTATTCAAAGGCATATTTGAATATGATACCATACTGAAAAATGTCGGTAATCATTCTCCATATCTGGGAATTCTGAGGTAGTGACAGAGAGAAGTTGTGTTTAAGAAGGGCAGGATAATAGGTGAAGTCTACCCTTAGGAAAATGTAGAAAAGTGATAGGCAAAGAAAAATTATCTAAGATTAAGATGGTAGATTCACTGTGGTGAAAACAGACTCCCATATTTGGGGACAATGCTGATTAAAAGATGTAGGCTTATCAACTAGGTAGATGGTAAATCTGTGGACCATGAAATATGGCATTTTCATCTTTTTTCACAGCTGTTTTCTTAGTAATAAATACAATACCTGGGACATTGTAGCCCCTTGGTAACAAACAGTTGATGATTAGCTCTGTGTTTTTGTGGGTGTGTCCTAATTTCTTGTATACTAATTTTCTCTGTTCCTTCCTTCTTTCCTGCATAGAAAAAGAACTATCTCAACTCGCTTCCTCTAATTTCTCTCCCCCATCATTTCTTCAACCTAATTTTATAAGGCCGTTATCCTCACTTTTCCACCTCAAAATGTATTTTGTTAAAGTTAGCAATGATTTCTACTTTGCTCAATCCCACAGTTCAATTTCACTTGACATTTTATTTAACCCCTCAGCAGAATTTGACAAAAATTATCTTTTCTAGACTCATAAAATAATATCTTTACTTAACTTCCATTCTGTTACACACTTCTGGCTTTACTTTTTCCCCATAGGCGTCTCCTTACTAGTCTTCTTTCTGGTTCTTCAAAATTTCTTTGACCTCATTCCATTAATGTTGAAATGTTTCCAGGTTTTTCCCTTGGATGTCTTTAGTTTTTCAGTTTGCTTACTCTCTTAATGATAACATCCATTCTCATGTCCTTAAATTACTATATTGCTATCCCAATCTACTCTCCTGAAATTCAGAAATAAACATACATCTCATTATTTGACATTTCAACTTGGATGTTTAATAGAACTCTCACTTAACACATCCAAAAGTTAACTAACAGTCTTCCCCTACAAACTTCACTACGCTTAGATTTCTCTCTATCTCAGATAATAATTATGTCTTACCAGTTATTCAAACCAAATAACTTGATGTCCTCCTAGACTCCTCTTGTTTGCTCATGCGCTTCGTAAAGTTTGTTGTGTCCTGCCAGCTCCATTGAAAATATTTCCAGAGTCCAAATATTTTTCAGCAACTCCACAAGTACTGCCTTGTTTCAAACCACAATTATCTTTCATGCTGATCATGGTAATGGTTTCCCTAACTTGTTTGTACAGTCTGTTTTCATAAATTGTTTTTGTCCCAGCTAATAGCATAGGAACCACAAGAGAATATCACTTTAATAATTTCTTCCTTAATGCTGAGAAAGAGCAGTGTACAATGATGAATACAACCTTATGTCATAACATCTGAAAAATTTCTCTTTGGATAATTTTTCTTTCATCATTATTATTTTTTTATTTGAGAATATTATAGGGGTCCAAATGGATTGGTTACATGGATTGCTTTTGTACCGCTTGAGACAAAGTTGTAAGTGTGCCCATCTCCCAGATAGTGTACTTTGTACCTGTTAGGTATGATTTCACCTATCCCCTTCACCCCCAACCCTGTTTGATTTCCATTGAGTTTTACTTCCTGTTGTGCTGTTTGGTTAGTTTTAATTTAATAGTGAGTACATGTGCTGTTTGTTTTTCCATTCTTGCCATGCTTCACTTAGGAGAGTGGTCTCCAGTTCTATCCAGATTGTTACAAAGATATCAATTCACTTTTTATGGCTGAGTTGTACTCCTTGGTGTACATACACCACATTTTATTAATCCACTCATGAATTGATGGGCACTTAGGTTGAGTCCACATCTTTGCAGTTGTGAATTATGCTATAAGAAACATTCAAGTACAAGTGTCTTTTGAAGACCCTAATGGCAATCACAGCAACAACAAAAATAAATAAATAGGACTAGATTAAATTAAAAAGCTCCTGCACAGCCAAGGAAACAATAGAAGGAAGAGACAACCTACAGAATGGGAGAAAATACTCACATGCTATATATTTGATGAAGGGCTAATAACCAGAATCTACAAAGAACTCAAGCAAATCAGCAAGAAAAAATCAAACAACCCCATTAAAAAGTGGGCAAAAAGGAACAGAAATTTTTCAAAAGAAGATAGACAAATGGCCAGTAAAACATACGAAAAAATACTCAACATCTCTAATCATCAGGGAAATGCAAATCAAAACCACAATGAGATATCACTTAACTCCATTGAAAATGACTTTTATCAAAAATTTCTAAAACAATAGATGCTGACGTGGATGTGGATAGAAAAGAACGCATATACATTGTTGGTGGGACTGCAAACTAGTACAACTTCTATGGGAAACAGTATGGAGATTCTTCAAAGAACTAAAAGTAGACCTACCATTTGATCCAACAATCCCACTACTGGGTATTCACCCAAAGGAAAAAAAAAAGTCAGTTTATCTTTGGATGATTCTTAAAAGAAATTCTAAAAAATGATCCTTCTGAAAGGTGAAAAGCAACAACAGAGATCATTAAATGAAATTCTGGCTAAAATTATGTCTAAGCATAACCATAGAACTAGTGTCTTCATTTTTGTAATAGGTTCTACGGGTGCCCTCTCCATACTCCCCTGTGTTTTAACATTTTTTGTGCATAGAAGACTTTTAGTTGCCACACTGTGCATTTTTTAGCTTGGGAGATTTTTCTAGCTACTGGAACTGAACTTGCTCTGCCCACTTGCAAGTGTTGAAGAATTAGTGTTCCCCACAGCAGCCTTCAGCTAATGACTATTGAATGTTGATGTATAAATGCCCCAGCTGTTGTGTCCCTTGGGCGGGATAACTCTCAGATACATTTGTTAGATTGATTGTCAGAACTGCTCAGTAGTAGTAAATTCTAATTGCTCACAGTGGTCACTTGCCTGGTAACCCAACACACTAGCTGCCTTCCATTTCTTACTGCCATACTGACATTTTGAGATCAATTTCCAAGCACATTATTCACTCTCCAACACTCCAATTATCAGCTAGAATTTTCATCAATAATTCTAAATTACCGTACTTTAATGTTAATAATTCTATGTTATTAAACAAGATTACCATCTATACACAAATGAGTGCATGCCACAAATACCCTATGCAAACATCAGCTTAGTGGTGGCAAAGAGGAGATGAAATTAGCAGCCTAACTAATGAGGACGCAGCAGGCAAGTCTCTTAGGGGCTTTCTCCTCTTGTGCTGACCCTTGCTACCTCATTTGTGAAATTCCATTTAATTATATCATCAAGTGGTATGGACACAGGCCAGTAAGCCACAAGGGGTAAATATGCACATTAAAGTTTTAACACATTTCCATTGTCATTAGTTCTTTAAACCTCACTGAAGTCATTTTATGTCAATTCTACATTTCCAGAGGTCTGTCTTTAAAATATACCCATATATCCTTTTTAGTTTCAATTTTACCATAAGTCCACACTCATTTATTTGCCAGATTTTGGGGTTCTAATGGATTGAATGATTCCTAGCTACATTAATTATTAATGGGAGGTACTTCACATTGTCAAATTCTGTTCATTTTAAAAATGATTTTAATCTTAATTTTTTGACTTGGGTCATCATAACTTCAAATGATTTTACTGATCAAAAATAAATTGACATGTATATGCACACACCAAGTAAGACAGATTTTTTAAATTAATTCTTTGGAATTACTACAATATTTGAAGAATAAAACATTAATTTGAGAAGGAATATACAACTATAGTTACAGCTATAACTGTAAATTGTATTTGAGTTAGGTATTTTTTTTCTTTCTTCTTTTAAAATACCACTGCTGAAATTTTCTAAATAGAAAGCAGATCAATCTTGCACATAATCAATTGAACAGGAAAAAGGGAAAATTAACAAACATTGCATCAATTTAGTTTAATGAAAAATTGTAGCATAACGGTTTTAGGGACAGTGTTCTTAATTTGGAAAAACATTCGAAGACTAGTAATTCCCAAGTCTTTCATGGAAAAAGGAAAATCCTAACATTGACCAAGTGTAGTATACTATAAAAGATATGTTGTGGCTATAAGATAAATGATAACCATAAGGCCCACTCAAACACCTCACAGGGTCTACACTGTGTTTCACCAAGCCATATGATACAACCTGGTCCAGACATTTCCAGGAGACAAGACCACCTTAACATGAGTGCAACCCTCATAAATCTTAGAACAAAGCTTATCCTTACAAGAATAGGTTAAACTCCTCTTATGAAAAAAAAACATGTTAATTGACCTGGACTGAATACAGGTATAAGAAAGGGGGAAGGATCCCCCAAATTCTGAGAATAGTCTCCAGAGACCTTCCTGGTCATCCCACAGACCTGCTTCCACTATTCAACGTGTATCAGTGCTGCCAACATAATCTTATTGAACATGAAACAGGGTCTAAGACTCATCTTTGACAATGTGAATTGGACCGAAGGGGAAAGTGGGCCTTGGGGAAGCTGATTTTCTGGGATCACCTGAGGGCCCCAAACACATCAAGTGAGACTATTTTCTATAAAGTGTTTTGATTTTAGCATCAATTGCTCTAGAATAGTAATTTTAGAATACGACAAGTAAATAAATGATGGAAAATTCAGAATGTTCATATAAAACAAAAATCTGTTTTTGAAAAAAGAAAAAAAACCTTTTCTATCTAATTCAAAATATTAGTGCAGTTAAAGAGCCAATGAAAATATATAAAACACACTTTAAAATGTAATTCTAGACTATATTTAGAAGTGGAAAATAGAGAAAAGATGAACAGAATAAAATCAGAAAAGTTTAATTTAAAAAAATAATTTTGTCTTTACTTTTCCCCAACATATATCATCTTTTTCTGATTCAGAAAGCTTAATGGGAAGGTGTTACATGAAAAAGAAAGACAGAGAAAATAATTTAACAGATGAATTGTAGTATTCATTTTGATGGCTTTTAAATCTAAAGTTTGCTTTTTCAAGTACTTAATATTTTTATACCAGAAATAAAATGCCTCAAAAATTATCTGTAAAACTAAACATATGAAATTCATAGAAATATATTCATTTATTTACAGAGCTTGCATATAGATTTAATAAAATATTTTTCTTCATTAAATACATTTGTGAGACAGTTATAATTAATACTAGTTTCCTGATTTTAGAATTTTTAGGAGTTATCTCTGTGCTTTTATATGTGGGGAATTTCCAAGAAAATAGCATATTGGGTAAAATTTTCAAATTTTTTTGACAGAGAGCTTTTCCCTTTCTTTAATTCTGACTGCCATCCTATTGTTCAAAGCCTTTCACATGAACAATGTTCAATGAAATGCTATAGGAGCTAAAATATTATGATTAGTATGACATGACCAGGCTAACAATTTTGGAATATAGACCACAAACCATATGGTGGGGCAGAGAATGTACTAGAACTGTGAGTAACCACTTCTGCTACCAAAAAAAATAGACTTTACAATATTCTTTGCAAATCCTGGTTAGAAGCATGAAATATCAATTTGGAATGGTAAAGAAGTTGATACCTAATATTCTGGTCTCTAAATTTGGATATGTCTAAAATAGAGTCAGAAACCTTCCATGTTAACATTCAGTTAGAGATTAAAATTTATTTTATAGACAAGCTTATATCTTAGACTTATTAACAATCCATATGTATCAAGTTAATAGCTGAAATATTATCTATGGTTTAGAAATCCAGTAGAATGCACAATAACTCTTTAGTTATATACGTATAGAAATGTGTTTCATATGGTTCTGCTCAGCAGAAAGTGACAGGTCTAGATACATGGTCTCTACAGTATGAATCTATTTGACTTCCAAATTTTAAAACAGCTTCATCTGCAAAAATTCATTATGAATTGGTAGAATTTTATAGTATTTTTTTTTTTTTTTGAGACAGAGTCTCACTCTGTTGCCCAGGCTAGAGTGACTGCCGTGGCGTCAGCCTAGCTCACAGCAACCTCAAACTCCTGGGCTCAAGCGATCCTCCTGTCTCAGCCTCCCGAGTAGCTGGGACTACAGGCATGCACCACCATGCCCGGCTAATTTTTTTCTATATATATTTTTAGCTGTCCATATAATTTCTTTCTATTCTTAGTAGAGATGGGGTCTCGCTCTTGCTCAGGCTGGTCTCGAACTTCTGAGCTCAAACGATCCGCCCACCTCGGCCTCCCAGAGTGCTAGGATTACAGGCGTGAGCCACCACGCCCGGCCTTTTTTTTTTATTTCATACACTGCTTTAAAGTTGAGTACTAAATTATGGAAGGCAGAATATGTTCCAGTAATGCTGGCCAAATAATGAAAAAGTACTCTATATCAGCAAAACACACACACACACACACGTCCACATACACACACACAAATCCAATATCTGAATCTATAAAGGGAATAATTTGTAAAGAGGCTATCAGTTTTTATTCAATTCCTATAATTGCTTACCTTATAATTAAATTAGAATCAATGAAATATCATAAAACTATTTTTGATTTTCATTTATAGATTCCTAAATCCTCTATATTCATTCATTTATTTATTTGTAAATAGGCATTGATCAAATGGGGCTGAAATATCCATTTCAAAATTCTTCGTTTGTATTAATATATCCATGAAGGGTAAATAAAACATTTCTTGCTTAGTTCATGGTCTGAGAGGTAGCATCTCTGCCAGGTAAGATATTGGCAACTAAATATTTCCTAAGATTTTCTGAAATTTATGAAAGCTTGAAATCTAAAAATACACTCTACCTTTAGGTTTTAGGATTATAGATAAACAAATTGTTCCAAATGGCCTTCTCTGTCAATGAAGCTGCTTTATTGAGCCACTGGTAAGCTTGTGCTTTTTGTCTTATAACATAGGAAACAAATCTAACCTCTGATGGCAGACCTCAGTGTTGACCTCTGTCTACCAATAGGATTAAAAATAAAAGAGAAGTTACATCATTTCAAAGAATGATATAAATTACATCTCCAATCTAACTCTTAAATCTGCTCCTACTTGGCAAGATCACGTGTACTATAGTTTGTATTTTTTTTAAATGAATATCCTTTCAAGTGATCACTTGCCATTTGTTACTATTTCTGGAATGTTTTAGAGAGCTCCATTTGGGACATTATTCCCTGGGTTCTTAGTTTAGAAACTTTTTTTAATTAGAAGAAAACTACAAATTTACTTCATGGTTCAGATGATAAAAGTAAAAAATTACCTGATATTTCTGGGTTGCTTATTAAAGATTGCATTTTTAATAAGGCAATATTAAATTAAGAATATCCAATGCCCAATTATTTTTAAAGTGTAATTATCTTTCATGGTCCATATCAAGTCAATTCATAATCATATTCTTATTCTAAAGCATTTGTTAGATTTAATAAAAGTGTACTTTTATGGATTAGATTCATAAAATTCAATAGCTTTATGTTACTCATACTATGTTACATTTTCTCCAATATACATCATTGGTTATATTTCAAATCAATCTTGATGTAAAAATGTGAGAATAAACATGATTATAATTAGGGAGAGTTTTTTAAATATGCTTTAATGAGGTCCTATTGTGATATGTGTCTGGTGTACAAGCAGAAATCAAGATTAGAATACTGAAGAAGAAGAAAGGGTAAACAAAACTCATAGCTAGTGAGCAAATATAGAGTTTTAAATTGTTTGGTCTAGGAAGACATCTAAAATACAATTTCGTACATAACAGAAAATGTAATTAAATGATAATTGCACTCAAGCACCATGAGTGTGGGGTAAACAGCTTGTGAATCAATAAACCATGAGGCAGCAGGCTGAGGTAGTATTGATTTATGATTCTTTTAGCTCCAAGTTTACTTCATTTTTAATTTATTTGGAACTACTGTATTATACTTCATTGGGAAAGCTGGGTGGAGTGATTGTATCATTTTTATAAGAGGAAAAGATTGTCTGAATTAATATCATTTTTAGGCTTTATGTGAGTACATTCCTATGAGATTTCCTGTGAACTTACCAAACCTACAGGTTATTCCATACAACTACAATAACATTTGTTTGTTAATATATGAAAATTTGCAAGAAACTTTAGGACAGCAAACACTTGTGATGAATGAAAATCTTGCCATTTCGTTACTTTAGGATATGAATAGTATCTTGTAATTATCATCCTATCATGAGCTTTAAACAGAAAGCATTCTGCATTTTATCCTAGAGAAATTTCACACTTCACACATCGTTGTGAAGACTTGTCTTTATAAACTTCTATGGGGATATTTTTAAATTTCAGTTTCTAGCTTTAAGCACGTTCACAGATAAATCCTAAGTATTCATTCCTCTTTCACTGATTTCACGTGGCCCAAAACCAAAAATTTAGCTGCTCACTTAGTAATATAAACAAGTGACAGTATTAACACCTGAATTAGGGCACTTTGGAAGTACCTTTCTCCGAGGCTGTGTATAGTATGCAAAAAGTATAGCTATTAAGTACTCAACACTTGTTAGTTTTTTAAAAAAAAGAAATAAAACAATTATTTTGTTTTATTTTGTTTTATTTTGTTTTTGAGTGAAAGTTGTCAGTTTACTGGAACTGGAAAAAAAATGAGAAATTTGCTGAGATGATCAAAAACTGTACAATTTATGGTTAAACTGGTACCAGTCAAATATTTTTCAAATAAGCTAGAACAATGAAGCACAAGGCTACTCAAAAAGAGAATATTTGCAAATTGATTATCTGCCTTTTTATCCAAGTTGCAGTCTTTACCCTTCACCGTGCTATCCCTGCTTACACAACTTTAATAAAATATTGCTAATGAAAAAAATGGTATTTAAGGTACTAAAGAAAATATGAATCATTTCCCCTAACCAGATCAAGAGAAATGATATCTATCCCTGTGTCAGTCAGTTCATGAATTTATTCATTCAATGGCTTTGTATTGGTGTGAGAATATCCTAACTTCTTCTCTTGGCATTTTTAAAAGCTTGGCTTAAATCCTTTCTTGCACACACTATTCCAAGATTTTTGTCATCATTCTTAACATTACTGATCATTCATATACACCTTCTTTGGTTTGGATTTCTCCCTAGTATTGTAAAACACATTCATTAAAAAGATGTGAATACAGGTCTCAGATTAAACCCTTAGTAACATATCTCTACACAGCAACTTCCTTTTTCTTTTCTAAAACATTTCTTTCAGTACCTTGCCAACCAAGGAGTACTAAGCTATTTGTATTTAATGCTGTGAATTCTTCAGCAGAAACACATGCCTCCCTCTCCCGTTGGGAAGATTTTCTACCAAGGGGATAATTTTGGTTTCACATCAAGAGAGTTTATTAGCCAATGGTTTCTCAGAGGTGAAAAGTGGACCCATAGGAGTAGAAGACCTTGTTTTAATGCCTTGTTTTATTATATGCAGTTTTCTGTATAACACTTATGAATACAATGTTGGGTTTTGTTGTTTGGTATTTGTAAAATTGGTTTTCAAGCCTTGAGCATGAGTTTACACAATATAAAACAAAATGCATTATATTTTGGCAGGAAATAAATAGTTGATTTATGAGCCTGTGTGGCATAGAGTTTTTATGAACAAATTAGTTTCCCACAACAAAATGTTACTTGAAAGATGATTTGCGTATATAACCAAAGTGGCAGCTGGGATCTGCCTACCCCTGAAGATATGAATATGTTTGGCTAAAATATAAAATGCAGTGTCTTGGATCAAGTGTGTTGAAATAATTCCTGAGTGTCTTATATTTGTATGGTTATCTCTGGCTCTGAGCCAAGGCTCCTACTGACTTAGCTCTGCTCATGACTCTCCCCCTCCTCCCTGACATCCTGTCTTTCTTCTGCCCTGCGCACGTCTAGATACAAAACTTAAGCCCTTTCTTCAACTCTATCATATCCTGACATCAATAAATACACACACACACAATCTTTATCTGTAGCAAAATTTATTGAAGGTTTAGATAAAATTAAGCTTATATCATATTATAGTAGTAGGTCAAGCAACATAAATAAGAATGGTAAACGTCTGTTTATAAAAGAAAATAACAGTCGAATAATATATTATTTAGCTACTCATCTGCCTTTTCTGAGGATTTCAATGCTTTTTCTCCTTCAACTCATACACTAAAGGTAAATTAAACAAATACCCAATTTTAAAAAGTCAACTCATTTTGTTACTCAGAATAATTCATATGTGTCCATGCATCATTATATAGTTCACATTTTTGAGCCTGTCTGTAGGTTATGGCAAGCTATAAGGGTTCTGTTGGATATTGACAAATTTCTCTCTAGAGCTGGTATGACAGGTTGCATTTTCAACAGCCTAAGTGCTTCTGCTTCTTTGCATCCCAATACTGAACTCATTTGAGATTCTTTTCTGTGTGATAGATGTTGAATGAGACATTTCAATTATCATGTTATTACCTAGAAAGGTAAAGATTTTAGACTGTTTTCTGGCCATTCTATTTTCCTCTTCTGTGAATTTTCTCTTCACATCATTTGCAAATGTCATATTAAGTCAGCTATGCAAATTTCAAATTTCAAGGAAAATAGACTGTGTTAATATTAGCAAGATATTCTCAGGATAGACGAGTTTACTTAAAGGATCCCTCAGCAACTTTTGGTGGAAACTCGCACATTTCTCCAAGAATGGTAGATTAGGGATCTGATACTATCTCTCTCTCACTCTCACCTGTCAGATTCCTGTAATGTCTTTTATGTAGATTCTACATCTCAATTATGAATAAAGTTAAGCTTGAGGGAATAGATGTATATTCCAAAGTGAAACCTCTGATGACACCCACAACCATATACTCAGAACACTGAAAGTTTACCTCATTTTACATTAAGAACTTTTATGGGAGGAAATTGACATAGATGAACAGAGAATAAAGAATATTTTGGTCCTTAGGAGACTTTATTTTTTTAATTAATTTATTTTTTTTGAGACAGAGTCTTGCTCTGTTGCCCGGGCTAGAGTAAGTGCCATGGCGTCAGCCTAGCTCACAGCAACCTCAAACTCCTGGGCTTAAGCAATCCCACTGCCTCAGCATCTCGAGTAGCTGGGACTACAGGCATGCGCCACCATGCCCAGCTAATTTTTCCTATATATATTTTTTTAGTTGGCCAGATAATTTCTTTCTATTTTTAGTAGAGACGGGGTCTCGCTGTTGCTCAGGCTGGTCTTGAACTCCTGGCCTCGAGTGATCCACCCGCCTCGGCCTCCCAGAGTGCTAGGATTACAGGCGTGACCCACCGCGCTCTGCCTGGTCCTTAGGAGACTTTACACTTTGATTTGCAATTGAAACCAAATAAGTAGCTACTTTGGTATAATTCTCTGATGCAATAGAATATATCCCCCTCAAATTTAATTATTCATTTAAATTTGAAACAAATATATTAAAAGGTGAATCATTTAAAATCCATTTCATTTTCTAGCAGTTGTATATTTTTATTCACATTTTTAGTATATATTGGTTAGTTTTACCTTGCTATGTCTGTGTATGTAGCATAATACTTATCAGTGAGTTATAATCACTGAATAGTAAATTATTAATCTGCATCTTAAAAATAGTATAATTAGGTAAATTCTAGTAATGTTCCACTGGTTGATTGACTTAATTCAATACCTAAAACTAATAGTGTTTCTCATTATCATCATGAATATCTAATTGTTTTTCTTTCGCTTGGTGTCTCAGTGTCAGTGATTATGAAGACTGTACCCACGCTGAATTTCCATGCATTTTCAAGTCTATGTAACTTGATGAGTGAGTTGTTTACAACTCCTTATCCTTTGCATAGTTTCTTAATCAAACTCCAATTTACTATTTCCATGACATTTTATGAGTTATGATGTATTATAGAATTCCCATTAAAAAAAACTGTGCTCTAAATCCTGATAGATCTGTGATTCTAAACAAGTTTATGAATTATCAATTATTACTAATATTTCTGGACCTCTGATGTGCCATCTGTGAAATGGAGACAGACTTACGGCCTACCTTTTGGAAATAACGTGATAGTTAAACGCACATGCAACAACTAGCTCATGACCTGGCACATAATTAAATTCAAAAATATTTTTCTTATGAAGAGTAACTATCTGAGACAACTTAAACTGACATTCAATTAGTTCACATTAAGCTGCTAGATCTGTTTATAAAAAGATATTTATATTATTAATGTGACATATGAAAATGCAACAAAATGGTTTGGAAACTAAATTCTCTAATCATTTGATTTCCTGGATAAATCTTTGACAATAAAAATTTCTACAGTATTGAATTATGAAACAAGTGATTGAAAACTGACAAAAGGAAATACAAATGTCTGCTTACTAACAATTTCATCAGAACAACAAAAAGTGTTTTTAGAAATATTTTATGCTGTTTGGTTGGTTTTTGTGTTGCTTTCTTTCCATAGTACTATTTTTCTGACTCCTGATTAATAGATACAGTTGAATGATAGGCAATAAATGCTACCAAGTATTTCTAAAGCAGACAGGAATAAACAGACTAGTTCATGCAACTCCATGATTTATACTATTTCCTAATATTATTGATAAAAAGAATATTACAGGAAATCTTTTAAATGATTGAATTTAAATAATCTAAATATTAATTTTTCTTTTTAGTTTTGAATAAAGTTTGTCAAGTAAAAATGATATACTCATTAAAACTATATGTGTATATAAATGTGAGTCTGTATACCATAGCATGTATGTACATAAATATAACTTCTCTAAAATTATTAGGATTTTAAATTTGTATTATGAAGTAAAGAATCTTTTCAACCTTGAATTAAACATCATAGGTGTAATCACATCCCCCTTCTGTCTCCTAGCCCCACTTGGTTCAGTACTCGGCCCCTTAAATACATCTGCTGGGGAAAGAAAAGTTTTATCATCAGTCTCTTCCTGCTGATTCGAGGTGCAAACACAATCTAAATACCTCTCTTGGGCTGAATTTGACAAAGTACCGAACGTAAAAAAAATAATAATAATCGTGGCACTGTTTTGTTTGATTTATAGTTATTTCTACTAGTTCTGAAACTCTATATTCTAATTATATCGATTTAAACTACAATGAATTGTTGTTAGTACTTAACATTTAATGTCACTTCATCACTTCATTTTATGGTCTACATAAATTCTGGATGATTTCTATATTTAGATCAGCTCACAATTCAATTCTTTTAATTTCAGTGGGTGGGGAATTTTACAGAATCAAGAGACAGAGATCAATTACAGGGTTTCCCATGCCATCTTTTCCCACATTAAAACCAATGCCCAACAACAAGATTTCATCTGTGTTGTTTTCAGTCCTCTGATTTAAATGGAGAGTAGCCTTTTTTTCCAATAGTTCTGGGCCCCGTCGTGGCACTGATCACTTGTTTGGGAAGCTGACAAGTGATGAGAGTAAAGGAGTACAAAATGCCCAGTCTACAGATGAACCTCTGTAGGAATTTATTGGCATATTCTCCAAGATTTATAGGTAATATCTTCAACTTTGGGAATAAACTTTCCTGAGGCTGACGGTATTATTGACTAATACCATTAACACTGGCAGTGGACAAAACTCCCAGGTCTAACAAAAATAACCAAACTTTGGCTAAACAGTTAAGGGAGTGTCTATTTAATACAATGAAGCTACTGGATTCTGAACAAAAGAACAGAAGGAGGGAATATAAATATATATAATCAAATTTCCTCACCACGAAAGTGAAAACATGGGGCAATGTATCATTCAAGGGAAAAATGGTGTCTTTGATGCCCTGGTGAGGAATAAAACAATAAAGTTATTAATTTTATTTTCATAAGAAAGAATATATTTACATAGAGAGACAAGAAGTTTCAGGTCTCTATGGAGGAAGAATTTTCTAAAAATTCCTTATAACACGGCCTTTCTGATAACTGTGGACTCTCCTAAATATAACAAAATGAGACTTGTATTTCCAACTGAGCCTAAAGTGATTAAGTTTCACTTCTTCAGATACATCAGAACTGTGTCTCTTAAACACCAAAACATAGAATATCTTTTACATTCCACTTTATGGTGGACTTCTTAACTAATCGCAGCCACAGAAAAACACCTGTGCCCTTATAACCTCTCTCTTCCCTCTCTCCCTCTTTCCCCCCTCCCCCCCTTTCCACCTCCTATGTCTCTCTTGTGGTCTCTTCCCTCCTAGTGCAATGTATCACTTTAATGTGCTACCCCAGGAGCTGTTAAATTACAGATTACAGGGCCTACCTGCAGTTTCTGATTTAGAAGGACTGCCTTGTGACCCAAGAATTTGCATTTTTAACAAGCCCCTCAGGTGATTTTAATCCAGTTAGCCCTGATGATATTTTAGGAAAGTATTCCCTAGACTACAGCAGTGCACACAGGCTTACCTCCAGCTCTTCATCTAATATTTTTCCAGTTTCCTGTAGTGCACTTGCTAATTTCTAGTGCCTCATTTGCTTAAGATATTCCCGTATGCCCTGCAATTTTCATGAATATTTTATCTCTTATTGCCTGACTATTGCACTTACTGGAGTGCCTCTGTACCCAGGCAAATCCTTCATTCTTTAAACTCTCCTACCATTGCCATCGCCTCACTCTCTCAGATGTCATAGCCTCCTACTTGCCCAAGATACAGGGCCTATCAATAAAGACCTTCCTCAAATTCCCTTCTTCCCTTTCTTCTTTAAGTGGCCATTTTTACTACTAGCTCTTATTAGATTTTTTTTAAACACAAGTTATAGAAAAAGTGCATCTACATATTTCCAATGTTAGCCTCCTCACTTTTTTTTTCAATCTTTATGTTTCTCCCCAGGAATGTTTCCAAATCAATTTTCATATAGATTGCCATTTGATAAATAACAGCTGAGAATCTATTATGGGTCAGATCCTGAGGTGATTAAGACAGAGGCATTTTCTTTTACAAATTTAACTTTTTCTTGCCCATGACCCTCTCAAAAATCACACTCATAAATTCCCAACACGATGTAAGATACTTTGTCTTCTTACATCTATTTCTCCAATGACGTAAAATTTCCCTCCTTTTTCCCATCAGGAAACTTGTTCAAAGAATGCCTCATCTCCATTATCATCCTCTTTACCTCTCTGAATTTGCCACCCTCTGCTGCCATTTTTCTGTTGCATTCATGTCCCTTAATCACCACATCCTCACAACCTCTTTAACTCCTGGTACCATTTGGCACTTTAGACAAACCTTCATGAATCTATTATAACATCTGAGGGCTGAACTTTCTATATCATTTCAGACTTTGTTTTTCATTGTCATTGAGATTCCCAAAGTTTTGTCCCTAGACTCCATGTTTCCCCCACCAACCCCCCAGGAGTTCTCTTCCTTGTTAATCTAAGCCATAAAATAAATGCAATTGCCTGTAACACATAGAAGTTATGCCTAGTAAATGAAACTCTGTGGATAATGTTTATTGCATAGTTCCTGGCATACATAGTACATTTGTAGTAGACATTAACTGCTATTACTGCTGCAGATGTGATTAATAGTAATCACTATCATGATTACTTCCAAAATTCCAATGTCTTTCTGAAGTTCCGAATATGCATTTTCTGGTTTTTACTGACCACACCTGAAAGACTCATTTGAGAGTCAAACTTAATAAAAACAAATATGTGCAAAATGTTACCAGTGATGTGTTTATCAATTTTGAGATCTCTTTCCACTCTTTACAAGGTTTCACACCTTTCCCTTTTTCCTTTTGATTACTAAAACACTCACTGTAGTAAATCCGTAAGCATTAAATTGTAGGAATGCATTGCATTTCCCAAATGCACCTGGGAATTTTTCCAATAAATAAACAAATGAAAAGAAAATACTTAATTCTAGATTACTACCATGTGAGAGGATTAAGACAGCTGGATATTTCACAGGAAGAGTGTTTATGTCCCTTACGTAACCAGCACAAAAGGAGACCTTGTTGCTTGTGTTCTCAGAGGGGGAGATATTCTAGTTGAATACCATATGGGGCCCTAATTATAGCAGTGTTCTAAAGGACATTTAGGTAGTAATTTGGGGGTGTTGAAACGTTTTCCATGAATACAATTTTAATTTTGTTCACTGTTTTTTCCTCATGTGAGAAATTAATTGGTTTGATTAAGGTAATAAAAATAAGTAGTACCACATTCTTTTGGATAGAAACACATGTATATTTCAAACTATTAAACATCAATTTACTAAAACTATTTTTGAGATCTGAGTTATGTGCTCAGAACTGAGCTAGTCACTAGGAATTAACTCACAGACACAAGCCCTTTCCATATTGCAAAATTTACACTCTGTTGAAGGAGACATATCAATTACAGTATGGAGTGATCAGTTACATAAATAAAGTACAGTAGTTAATGAAAGCAAATAAAAGACATTTATGCCAAGTTTGCAGAATCATAAAAATATTCCTTAAGACATAATCTACAATGATATCTAATGCATAGGAAAAATAGATAAATTATCTATATAGTTAATGCTCTTGTGAGCAATATGATGGTGCTGTTGCTTAAACTCTTCATTGTCACAACAGAAACAAACAACCAAAGCATGAATCAATCCAGCATTGTCAACTGTACCAGTATCTAAAGAAACAATTAATATACTTAAGATGTTCAATTAAGTATTCTGCAAATGATTTGAAGGTATGAACTCAAAATCCTGGGTATATTTAAAGAATAATTTTTGTGAAATGCCATAAAAAATGCTCCAGGCTTATTTTGTAGTTGCCCTGTCCTAGTCCTAGAATCAGCCATTCCTCCAGGGAATTTTTGTTCTGTTTCTTTTCTTGGAAGCCAAGTACTGATGGGTTTATCGCTACTGGGATGTCACTATTTCTAGCCCTTTTCAGTGGACAAAGCTAAGAAATATATGTATATTTATGTATTCTAATTCATGTAGAAACATATCTATAAATATTTCTTTATACACATTATATATGTATGTATGTGTTTAAGCTAAAAAGGGGTCCATAGTGATGTCTCCAATTTTAATTCAGTACAACATGATTCATTCCAGTCTTCCATCTTGCATATTTGTAACTTCGCTGTCCAATAGTGAGAACCTTGGCTTCAGTCATTCACCATCCACCATCCATTTACTTGTTTGTTCAACCCCAGTATACAGGGAAAAGAGTTTCAGAACTATTAACTCATTCCACTGTGAGAAAGAGCATTAGCAATTAGAATACAGTCTGTATGTATAGTTCCTTTTGCCCTTAAATTTACAGTTTATAGTGAAGATACTGTATTTCAAAATTACTTAAGTAAGTTCCCGTTTTAACTCACCCCTTCAGTGAGATTATTTGTGATACAATTAGATTCTTCTATAGCAGTCTGAATTCCATCCTGAGATTTTTGAACTACTGGTTGTGTATGTGTCTTTGTGTGTCTCTGTGTGTGTATTTAAGTTGTATACATTAAAGTTCATCCACTGTCATATAGAGTTCAATAGATTTTGCAACATTCGTATAGTCAAAGGTTCACCATCTCATAATCACAGAGAATAGTTTCATCACCCTAAAAGTTAGCATGTGTGTTCTCTTTTAGTCAACCACTCCCCAGTTCTCTCTGGTAACCACTCTTTATTTCCCAGTCATATAATTTTGATTTTTAAATAATGCCATATGAATTAATTCCTACAACATTTAGCCCATTGAGTCTGACATCCTTTTATTGGAAAATAAATCTCAAATTTCTAAAATGAATCTAAAATCATTTTAGATAAAACTTTAGGCCGGGCGCGGTGGCTCACGCCTGTAATCCTAGCACTCTGGGAGGCCGAGGTGGGCGGATCGTTTGAGCTCAGAAGTTCGAGACCAGCCTGAGCAAGAGCGAGACCCCACCTCTACTAAAAATAGAAAGAAATCATATGGACAGCTAAAAATATATATAGAAAAAATTAGCCGGGCATGGTGGCGCATGCCTGTAGTCCCAGCTACTTGGGAGGCTGAGACAGGAGGATCGCTTGAGCTCAGGAGTTTGAGGTTGCTGTGAGCTAGGCTGACGCCACGGCACTCACTCTAGCCTGGGCAACAGAGTGAGACTCTGTCTCAAAAAAAAAAAAAAAAAAAAAACTTTAGATACCTTTTGTTGAGGTCCTTTTGTTTTTCCTCTTTTAGCATATGGAGATGTATAGTTATTTCAGCACCAGTTCATTGAAAAGACAATCATTTCTCCATATAAATTACTTTGCATCTTTGCCAAAAATCAATTAGCTGTGTTTATGGAGGTGGGTCCATTTCTGAGCTCTCTATTCTATCTCATTGATACTTTTTGCAAATACTACTCTGTCTTGATTACTGGAGTTTTATGGCAATTCTCACAATTAGGCAATATGATTCTTCTGACTTTGTTCTTTTATTTTCATAACTGTTCTATTATAGTACTTTACATGGCCATATAAATTTTAGTATTAATTTGTCCATATCTCCAATGAGATTTTCATTGAAATTGCATTGAATCTGTAGATAAAGTTGGTAAAAAATGACATTTTAACATGGAGTCTTCTAATGCAAGAACAAGGTGTATCTCCCAATTTCTTTAGATCACCTTTGATTTCTTTGATCAGTGTTTTGCCATTTTCAGCATACACATTATGTACTTATTTTGTTATATTTAAAACTCAATATTTCATTTATTTAGTGTTATAAATTTTTAATTTCAAATTTTACTTGTTCATTGCTCTGGTATATAGGAATGCAATTGACTAAAATGTCAATTGACTTTGTGTACTTTTACCTTTATAAACTTGCTGTATAGACAAGGGTATGGAATGGTAGTATGTCATCTAAGAAGAGTGTATCTATTGGTTCACCAATAGCTGACACAATCTTATAATTTCATTTGTACTCAAGAAGGGTCATACATATTTTTATTTTTTATACTGAACTTTTGTTTTGAGAGATGGAAAAAGGGAAGCTTGTCCAATTATATTAATTTTATTGACGCATTGAGGGAATGCATATGATTGTTTATTCAAAAAAAGGAAGGGCATAAATATAGTGTCACCAAAAGAGAGTCGTATAATAATTCTGAATACAGTAAAAGCATGGTACAACTAATCTATAATACTTTCAGACAAGAGCTCAGAGTATGTTTATGTGTTCCAAATATGTTAAATTTGCTTCTGTATGCTCATTAATGTACTTTGAGATCATTAATGATTCACTTACATATCGAATCAATCTGTGTGTTAGAGTAGAATGAATTTGGGAAGCATTACTAAGATAATGGCCTAAAATAACTGTGACATGAGCTTTTTCAAGGACAATTTGGATGGTTTCCCACAGGGATTGCTCCAATATTATGATTATTAAATTCCGAACCACTAACTCTAAACTGATTGAAATAATTGTATTTGAATATTGGTAAAATGGGTTGCCAATTTTAATGTCTGTGGCAAGACTCAAAATTTAAGTAGGTGAAACATTATATAGTTTTTCTAAACATGAAGATATATTCTACATGCACAAACATAAATGAAAGTAAAAATGGTGAATTTGAGCCATGAAAAGTATAATAAAGATAAATTTTTAAGAGTAAATGTTATTTTTGCAGCAATTGGAACTCTGTTCAGTAAAAAAAATAGATTAAAGAAATCAATGGAATCTGAAAACTATACCATGAAGCTAAAAAGGATAAATTTCAAAAGTTGCTATTTTTAGAAAACTTTATGTATCATTTTTCCTAGCTATAAGGTGATATAAATATATAATTGACATTTGTTGGCATTGATATACATAATTATTTATGATCATGGATGCTTTAAGCTATTCAGTTATCAGCTTGGCTTGATATCCCAAAGGATTCCAGTGGGAAAGTATGAGAATAGTGTGAATCATATGGATAATGTAATTTTTAACAAATGCTGGCATAGACAGACATCAACCAATGATAGTATGGTTCAAATAAGGAGATGATCAAAGTATGATTTAATGAATCACAGTTTATTGACATACAATGAGATTCTAGCTTTATTCACAATGCTCAAAGAGAGGGAAAATAGTAAAAACAAATCTCAAAGGGAATAAAATCATTGAACAAGATACATTAGCCATATAGTGAGTGAGTTCTAATTTTGTTTAGATTCCAATTATTAAAGCATAGTTGTTCAGTTAGGATGGAAGCAGTCCTCTGTGGATGTAAAGTTTAATTAAAGTCTGAGGTGTGCCCTTCTATGTGAGGTTCTCAGAAGACAAAGACATGATTTGACTAACACAGTGGAGATCTTCAAGGACACACAAGGTCCCTTGATACTGAAAAGCGGTGCCAGGGTTGGCAGGCAAGGTTTCAGAGAATAGCTCAAAGGCTGCCACAACCTAAGTTCTCAATGTGTCTGTCAAATCTTGAGTTCATATGTATTTTGGAGTCCAGTAGGTGAGTTCAATAACTCTCATATGTGGTCTGATAAGGTGTGACATACATTCTCACTGAAAGAAGGACTACACTACATGGGTTTGTCACAGCCAACCATATCACTTACACAGCAAATTATGTGTTTGGAATCATTTTAAAACTACTTGCTATTTAACACACCTCACTTTTACATCTTAACCTTTGGAATTTAGATCCCACCCCAGAGATTAAAAAAAAAAAAAAAAAGACAAAAAACAGGGATAGAAATTCTGAATTGGCCAAGATTTTTATGAAATTGACAGAGGTGATATTTTCTACCATCAGGTTGTCTAGGCACTTTAAATAGACGTTAAGTGAATTTGTAGAACAATAAACTTCCTTTATATTTTGCACACCTCAATATGGATGTTTTAATCCCCATACGAATAACAAAGATACAACCAACACTGAGAAAAAAATTGTAGTCCTATTCCATAAACCTGAAGTTTCTCACACATAAGCTTATCTTGGATGTTAATCATGAATAATTAAAAGCAATAAATAAAAATTATTTAACCTAATGAATCATTCATATAAGCACTCAATAAGTGACAGCTATTGTTACAGGGTCAGAGCATAGAGGTTAAGTATGTCAAGCACAGTGTCTCTCACACGGGTTTTCAATAGCTAGTTATTGAGTGAATTGAACAAATCTATCAATACCTGTATTAACGGTCAATACTATTTTAAGAGACTTTTATCATATATATTTACTTTTTAAGAAATGAGATTTGACCTGCAGTATATTTAACTGCATGTGAATTATATTATCAAGGATCTCTACTTCTACCACAAAGGTAATGCGGGGAGGATTTAATAGCTCTGTTAAATCTTTTGAGCTCTTTTGAGAAATAGTACCACAAAAATACAAAAGGTTATTTGCACATGCATCAGTGAAGTACGGTAGGGACTCATGAAACAGTATTGCAGTTGACCTTCTATTACGGCAGAATGATGTTAGGAATTGACTATTTTGGATGAATGCAGAACTCTGTTACAATTTGGGTTAAAAGGTAGAAAAGTTCAACTTCAAGGCTAAGAAGGTATTTCCTGAGTAATGAAGAACTTTTGAATGCTCTGCATCATAATCCTTTATAGTAGTGAACAACTTTGATCATGCTCTGAATCACAGATCCAAACAAAAATTTTCTAATAATTGCCACTTTCTTTTATGTAATGGCCAGATTTAACACTGCGAAGACATATCTACTTTGATGGGTAACTTCATTGAATGAAGATTGCTAAGGGCTTTATAACGTTATCTTAAGAGCACCAGCTAATCAAATAATCATTTAGACTAATATTTCATTGTAGCAGACATATAGACATATTTTTAAATTTCTTTTAATATATTAGCAATTTATTGGTAGTTGGCTTTTAAATTTTTCTGTACTTTGATACATTACATAAAGTGACACATTTCTACTATGAAAACTCTTTTACAACCAGCCATTGTTAGATTTTAGTAATTACATTTAAAATGATTTGGAAGATTTTTGGTAAAAACACACAACACACATGTATAAGTGTATAATGCTTCCCTAGCTCTTTCTGCTTAAGGCCTTGAATTACAGAGTTTATATTGCCACGCCTGCAATTTCCTAAAATTTCCTAAACAAAAGGGGAAATCTCTTTACACATGTTTAACTTCATTATCATTTAGCTAATCATGCACAGATAAGAAGAGGAAAAGAGTTTCAAAGGTATCTTTAGAATACTATAGTTTGTGATAAGACTATACATAATTATAAGCTATTGGGACAATATTATATTAATTACACTGATAGAAAATTTACCGTATTACTCTAAGATCACAGACCAAAACTTGTTTCGATCATGAGGCAACTTTGGTGAACATAAAGGATGTTTTTTCAATGCTAAGAAAATGAATTTTTATAATTATAGCCCTTAAAATCTTGTAATGGTTTGGTAAAAAATTACTATCCATCATCATCTATACTGATGGTTCCTGGCTCGTATACAAATGCACCAAATACATTATTGTCATCAGATAACAACTTCATTTGAAAGATGCAATAGTTTTAGTTTCTGCTTTTCTTCTTTTCTTAAGAGAAGATTTTCCTTCCTTGTGTCTTTAGCAGGACTCCCTGCACCCATATCTAGTCTTTCTTTGCACCTCACTGGGTGTTGATCATACCTGGATGAACTGACAGATTTGCCTGCCTAAATCATTGTCACAGTTCCAGACAGTGCCTCAACTTTACCCTTCTCATTCTCCCCAAGCTCCATCTTCTTCTTCATTCCAGAGCTTCTCTTGAGGCCCATTGTTGTCATAATGTGCCCAATGCAATCTAGAACTGATTTTACTTTTAAATGAGGCTCCATCACTTTTTCTGTGTTTTATGTACAAAATCCTCATATTAGCAGCTCACATATACAGCTTTGTTTCTTCCCATCCTGTTGCAAGTGGACATGGCCATCAGAGGAGGCTTTTCATTGCTATGTAATATATTAGTCACTTGCCCTACCTCCACCACCTCCTCCAACCACACCTGAGAAATAAAAATGATGCTGCATGAATGTCTCACATTGAGGAATTAAAAAATGCAAAATTCTGTAAATTTTTTATTTCTTTTTTTAAATTTTTTATTGATACATAATAATTGTACATATTCATGGAAGGATCAGGGAAAGGAGACATCAACAAAGACTGGCAGTGAACACTGAAAAAATATTTTTTGAAGGGAAGGTGGAAGTAAGGAGGGGAGGAAAAAAGGAAATTAAAACAGATATCTTAGGAGTATCTTGTAATTTAAAATTGTTTTTAAGGGATATATGTACCTGGAATCCCATGTTGAAACTTTAGAGACAATTTGCTATGAGATAGTATTAAATTTTGTATCAGTTATTATAACTCACATACGAGTATCAATTATATGCTTAATTGGCAAAGTGCTATTTTCAGAACTATGAAGCCAAATGGTTTTGGAGCATGAATTCTTCTGGCCTGAGATATGTTTGAGTTTTGCTTCCAATGTATACTAAATGACTTTGGACAAGAAACTTCAATCATTCAGCCATTTAATAAGTGTTAAAGAGTTTGCTGTGCACTGAGAATGATACTGAGTAAGGCAGATACATCCCTACCATCACAGACATTGTAATCTGGAGGGGGAAAGAAAAGCCAGGAATAAAAGCTCTCATAAATAGAACATTATGTGTGTCAGTCACATGTAACACACACCACTCCATTTAATCATCAGAACAAACCCATGAGATTCTCACTATTGTAATTCTTTTTTATAGATGTGGTAACCAAGACTTATTAAATCACACACTTAACAAATGTAAAATAGGAATTGTGTTCCAAGCCATCAGATTTTAGAACATATGCTCTCTACCACAAACCAACTGTCTAGACTTTAGTTTCCTCCTCTAAAAAATGAGGATTATGACATTAATTATTAAATAAGGTTATTGTAAACACTAAACAAGGTAATCTATTAAAATGACATCTTATAATTATTGCCACATAAAAAGAGCTTGATCAATGTTATATACCATGATTGTTATTTTTAGTACGACAGTGCTTAAACAACATAATTCCAGATTTACTGCATCAGATTACCAGGGGAACACACACAAATAGTTTGATTCCTAGGACTTCTTGCTACTTGCACCAAAATCTCAGGTTTGGCTTTTGAGGTAACCCATATAAAAGCACTTCAAACAGCAACTAGATGTCTCTTGCCACAGTTTTCTTTTTTGCAAAACTATGATGATAACATATGTTCTCCCTCTTTCACACTGCCAATGCACTCAGAATACAACTTAAATAAAACAACACTCTTTCCTTTGGAAAACCTCAGAGGATTTATGTTTTGGCTATATGTTGTTATGTTTTTTATATATAACATGGCTTTCTCT
Source organism: Eulemur rufifrons (assembly GCF_041146395.1). NCBI lineage: Eukaryota > Metazoa > Chordata > Mammalia > Primates > Lemuridae > Eulemur > Eulemur rufifrons. The sequence goes on from NC_091006.1 coordinate 29,440,656, forward strand.
TAGTATTGAGTTATCGCTAGCTTCAAAGGGGATGTTAACATATATACGCATTCATTAATATTTCTTCATTTTACTCAACAAACTTTTATAGAGTATCTTCTAAGTTCCTCAAAATAATGGAATAGATGATGAACAGATCTCCATCTCAGTTTATAAAGAACTTATATTCAATTGATAAAGACACACCAGGAACTGGAAAATCAAAATACTGTGTAAAAATGAAGTTCTATAGTCTGAGTCATCATTCTGTAGGACCAATGAGGAAAAGCTTTTAACCAGAGTCAGGGGTGGGAAAAGACTTCCTTGAAGAGACAATTTCTAGGTTAACAACTGAAAAAAAAGAGTAAGAGTCAATCAAGCATAGAAAAGTATGAAGAAACAAAAAGCATTCACAAACACTGGAAATAGCAGAGGCAAAGGCCAAACACATTCTGATAACGAAGTTCATTATATTAATAAATGGGGTGTCAAAATCGATCTTTGAAATCACTTTGAAAAGTGAAATATGCTATATCAGTATAAAGTATTATTATCCCTAATAAATTCTCTCTTGTGGGTAAAAGTGAAAAAATGCAGGATTAAAAGTATACATCAGACACTATTTTTTCCCTAGGCCATAGGCAAAGCATGTAGTTAAGTTTAAATGCTTTTTATTTCTTCTAAATTCCCCTTTTTACTTTGCATTGTTATATTTTGGTACCATTCTAGAAATAAAAAAAAAAAAAGAAGAAGATTGCATATGACTATTTTTCCCCATAGGGATTTTCTGAAATTTAGTTACATTTGTATTCGACCCAATTATCTAGTAGGAAGAAATGTTGTGAGTGCTATACATGTTTATTCAGGGCAGAGTTGTCATAACTGCATAAGTAACAATCAGAAACTCATACATGATGAAATATTTCACTGATATATAATTTAGAAAAGATCAGAGGAGAGTGAGGGAATTGACTGTCTCCTGAGAGGACAGTCAGTGTATCATAGATTTCCAGTTCCACTGTTGGGGAAAGGCCCTTCTAATAATGCCCTGCTGGGTGGATACAGAGCAGAGATTCTGAACACTAATCCATCACGGGCTATACCACAATGCTCTGTGTGGCTTAAAAATATAAGACCTTTTCCTCGGAGATTCTGATTCATAATCCTGTATGACTGGTGCTTTTATAAGAAGAGAAGAATAGGACATAAATGCAGACAGACAGCCAGCCATGTGAGGAAACAGTGAGAAGGTAGCCAGCTGCAAGCCAAGAAGAGAGACCTCAGAAGAAACCACAGCTGCTGATAGCCTCCGGAACTTTGAGAAAATGAAATTTTATTGTACAAGCCACCCACTCTGAAGTAGTTTCCTATGACAACCCTAGAAAACTAATACAGATTACTTGAAAATAGGTCTTTGAAGATGTAATTATTATACTTAGGGAATCTCAAAGATAAAATCATTCTGGGTTTAGGCATAGCCTTCAATTCAATGACTGCTATCTTTGTAAGAAGAAGAGAGGACACAGAGGTACACACAGAGTAAAAGTTATGTGAAGATAGAGGCAGAAATTGGAGTGATGCAAAGGATTGTCGGCAACTACCAAAATCTAAGAGAAGCGTGGGACTGTTTCTTCCTCAAAGCCTGCAGAAGGAACTACCCCTACAACACCTTGATTTAAGACTCCTAGTTTCCAACACTGTGAGAGAATATTTTTTGGTTTTGTTTTAAGCAACCAATTTTTAGAAGTTTGTTAAGGCAGCCATAGGACTCTAGTACACTTATCATTTTAAAAAATTGATTTGTGTATAGCACTGCTCATGTTTCATTGTCCAAAATCACATGACAAAAGTTGATGACAGTGGAGAATGCGTATATAATTCCCTCTAGGAAGGACAGTGAATGCTGGGGACTCACTCCCAAACCCACTCAGTCTTATACTTCCATGTCCATAAATTATAAGCATGTACTTCTGTATTAATGGATGGTAGATATCTCAGATATACACATTGTAATGGATATGATAGAGCTGGATTATATGTTAATTTAATAATATTAATGCTATAATATTCCCATAGTTCTTACTACGGTTGAATAAGCTACATTACTTATTAAATTTTATTGAACTTTTGCTCTATGGTACTTTGGCACAGCACTGCTATGAAATGAATATATTTCCTCTCAAAAACAGCTAGTCTAGGAGCTAACATTTCTGTTTTCAGATTTATTTTATATATTTAAAAATATTTATATGATATGTAGTTAAAGTATTAAATTAGTCATTTAAATTTTACCAATGAGATTTTAGTATTATAAATTGAATTATGGATGTTAATATCAATTTGGTTTCTCAAGGATAAGTTTCTGCATTTTATTAAAATGCATTTTAATTCAAAATTTGAAAGAACACAATACATATGAGTGGATATCTTTGATAGATTGATAACATAAAGGAGGCTTTGGTACATATATTGAATACAGAATATTATAAATTTAAGTCCAATTTACATTTTATTTTCTCTCTAGTAGTTCTAAGCCCAAAACATAATTATGAGACATTGTATTACAGTGATACTTTGCAACAGAATCTGCAGCTTTAATTCTTCAATATGCATATAAATTGAAAAGGACACTTTAAATTTGCTTACACATTTACAAATAACTAGTATCCACTGGAGCATTCTATTTCCAGAGTAAATGTATTTTACCTCATATTACCCTTCCACGTAGAATAAGGCAGTTGCCAAAAACCACTCTGTAAGTACAATTCTAGATTTTATATCTCAGAGTTGCAAATGTTATTTAATTTTAGACTCCTCATAAAGAAAAGGCATATAAAAATCTCAGATAACATACACAATGTGAATGTACCTTCATAATAAAACTTTATCACCAGGGGGTCATTGTAAGATTCTCTCTTATATGCAAAAAGTAAGTCTTAGAACACGCACATGAGAGGCACAGGGTAAAGTTCCCAAATTAACTGACTTGAAGACATTTGAGGTTATTCCAGAGCAGTTTTTTAATTCCTCAACCAATCTGAACTTGATAATAATTTTCCTAGATATAAGCGAGCTTCTAGTTAGTAGATAATGTATTCATTCCTGTTCGTAACTCTATTTTCACATCTAAGAAGAAGTATATATCACAAAATGTGTATTGCATCCTTATGAAGCACTCTTACGACTAACTTAACCATAAAAAGCTGTGATGGCTAGGGTCAGTGCTAGTTCATTCCTTTTGTTGGCCATCCACAGGCCTATTTTGTGATGAATGGAAATTATTAATACTGAATTAGTAACTTTAGGTCAGACATTTGTCTTCATCTTTCTTATAGGTCCATAGCCTACCATCATGCCCATCATATGGCTGCCATTAAAGTTAAGGTGGGCTAAATAATTGAATAGTTTATTTACTGCTATTACTGAAACACTTATTTTATTATTAATTTTTCATACAGCTCATGGTTAAGAACTTGGTGTTTTCACACAAATCATCTTGGTTCAAATATAACTTCACCACCCAATTTTGAGTCTCAGTTTTACCTTTTAGCAAAGCTGGGATATTAATACCTCTTTTACAATAATGTTATTAAAACTAAATTAATTGATGTATGCAGAGGTTTTAGCACAGAGTAAGTTCTCCTCAACCATTAGGCACTTAACTTAAAATGCACCATTTCCCAATTATATGTTTTAAAAATGACACAATCCCTCAAAGATTATTCTTAGAATAACTGTTTTAATAACATTGGGAACATTGAATCCATAAGTTAATTCTAAGATTCTTCGAAGCAGAATTTTTCTTGACATGACCATAAGGTGTTAAGGATAGTTTTCACATAATTGCTCCATGGCTGACTGATGCAATTGAAAACACCATTAACTGAAATGTGCTTTGTGTTTTCATAGAAGTTAAAACAGAAATTTAAAAACAAATGAACTGATGAAATAAGATGAATACAAACTGGCTTTTCTCTAGGAAAAACAGTATGAAAGAGATGTTGAGCTTTGCTCCTTCTCATGTCACCTGCTTTATGCCCATGGGAATGAAGGTCTTGCTCACTTTCCAATGATCCTCCACTAACTTTGCCACAAACACTCTTAACTTTTCAGCTAGTCCACAGCACTCTATTCATCCTTTCAAGTTCACTCTCTGTTTAAAACTTAACTATTCTGTGAAAGCCTCAGTCCTTCCAGAAAGCAAGACAATGTTTCATGGCAGACCAGTGGAATAAAAGTTTTAAGACATATATTGACAACCTCTCCAAGCAGTTACATGACTCACTTCATGTAAAATAATTAACGCAAAATGTCTCTTTCTTCATTTTCTCACCAAGCACCTTTTGAAGATCAGCTCGTGCCCAGCATCAGGTCACGTGCCTGGGATTCAGAAAGGAGAAGATACATGTTAAGTCCTGAACCCATGAACTTTATATTCTAGCAGACAAATTTCTAGCAAGTCACATTTAAAATACTTCTTGAAAAGGACACACTTTATTAAATTATTTATTGTTTTTCAATGCAATAGTAATACATACAAGGTAAAAATCAAATATATGAGAATTTAAATAATGTCATGTCTCCCTTAACAACAGGGATATGTACCAAGAAATATATCCTTAGGTGATTTTGTGGCTGTGTAACATCATAGAGTGTGCTTAAATAGACCTAGATGGTGCAGCCTGTTATTAATATGTACCTAGGCTGTGGTATTGCCTATGGCTCCCAGGCTACAAACCTGTACAGCATGTTACTATACTAAATACTGTAGACAACTGTAATAACATGGTATTTGCATATCTAAATATCTCTAAAAACAGACAATGTATAGTAAAAATACTGTATAAAAATAAAAAATGGTACACTTATATGGGGCACTTATCAGGAATGGAGCTTACAATACTGGGAGTTGCTCTAGATGAGTCAGTGAGTGAGTGTGAAGGCTTAGGAAATTACCATACGCTACTATTGATTTTATAAACACTATACACTTAGGCTACACTAAATTTATAAAAGAAAATTACTTTAATAATAAATTAACCTTAGCTTACTGTAAGTTTTTACTTAATAAACTCTAATTTGTTGACTCTTTTGTGATAACACTTAGCTTAAAATACAAACAGATTTTACAGCTGTACAAAAAACTTGTTTTCTTTATATCCTAATTTTATAAGCCTTTCTATTATAAATAGTTTTTATTTTACTTTTTAAACTTTTTTGTTAAAAACTAAGACGCAAACACACATTAGCCTAGCCCTAATTAGAGTTCGAATCATCAATGTTACTGTTTCCCACCTCCACATCTTGTCCTACTGGAACGTCTTCAGGGACAATAACACACATGAATCTATCACCTCCTATAAATAACAATGCCTCCTTCTGGAATACCTTCTGATGGACCTGCCTAAGGCTGTTTTACAGCTAACTTTTAATTTTTATAAGTAGAATACACTAAAATAATGATTAAAATTATAGTACAGTAAATATACAAATCAGCAACACAGTCATTTATTATCGTTATAATATATTATGTACTGTATGTAATTGTATGTGCTATATTTTTATACAATTGACAGCACAGTAGTTTGGTTTATACCAGTATCATCACAAACACAAGAGTAATGTGTTGCACTATGACATCAGGATGGCTATGATGTCTCAAAGGGATATGAGTGTGGTGTGGGAGAGCAGTGGTCCCCAACCTTTTTTCACACCTGGGTCTGGTTTCATGGAAGACATGTTTTCCATGGAAGGTGTGGGCTGCAGTAGAACTCTGTGGTCTGTTCCCTAACAGGCCACGGATCAGTACCGGTCTGCGGCCCAGGGTTTGGGGACCATAGTAGAAGAAATTTAAATCCAATATGGTGAGGGCAAAAATGCAGACACTACCATTGCCATTTCCATATGGGTGAGGGGAGACAGGATACACTTGCCTTAGGAAAAGATATGACATGAATTTTAAAAACAGACAGGAGGAGGTAACAGAATGTTGATCCCACATTGCAAGCTGTGAGATCAACATGATCAAAAGCACTGAGGCAAGAGACAGCCTGGGAGGAAACGAGATAAATCCAGAGCTTAGGCAGGGGCCACGTTACGGAGAAACTGGTAGGATACACTAAGGAGTTTAGGTTTATCCTTTAGTCATTTATAGAAACAGTGAATTTTCAAGTAGGAAATTAAAAAAAATCAGAATTACATTTATGAAAAATCTCCTTGGCGACAGTCGGTATACAGATAGCATTAGATAAAGAGATATACTAATGTGTAGAACAAAATATAGGATTTTTTATCTTGAAAGAGATTACAGTCTAGAATAAGAACTCTCTATGTAAACAAATACAAGGATGTAAAGTAATCCAGTCAATCAGTTTGTTACACAGAATATGTAAGTATATGTTTATATACATGTAAGTTTTACACTAAGGCATGGTATTTCCAAGATGTAAAACAGAAAATCTTGTAATAATGCCCTTAATGTTACCTTTTTAAGTTAATAAAAATGTTTGTACACTTATTTGAGAGTTAGAACTTAAGCCAACAAATAATTTGTCAAAATGGCAGATGGATGTATGATTTCGGTTATATCAATGTAAAGAAGACACCGTTTAAGACGACCAAAATGGTGTTACTCAGAAACATGAATACTTTAAAGTCAAACAAATTGATTGCTCTTTTATAGCATAATAAAAGGGAAACAGTACCTACATGTCGATAGAGAAAAAATTATACAACTGCTCGCTTTAAGATATTTTTATTTACTTAATCAGTTTTTGTGATAAATGGATTTGTTACACAGTCTTGATGTTGAACTAAAAAAATCTGGGCTGAGTTGTGGTTTAAATTTGATGTTATGTATCTAAATATCCATAGAGAAAATTAAGGTTACCTAAATGATGAATGAAGTTCAAGGATATATTTTCCTAGCTAGGTTTATATCCTTATGATATTTTTGTCTGCTCTGTCCTTACAAAAGCATGGGATTTTAGTTTTTAGTGGAAAAAAAATAGAGATGTTACCCAGGATGTATCAATTCAAGTGTTCAAATTCTTATTATACTTTTGCTATTGTGACTGAGAATATATTTTATTTCCCCTATATTTGCCAATCTTTTTCATCTTTCTCCTTTTTTTTGCTCCCATAGGCTTTTCTGAATGTTACTTGAATATCATCTATTGATTCATGCAACAAAATGATTGCTTCATCCTATGTTTCAAATATTATTATAGCTCTAAGCATACAATTGATAAACTCTAAAATGATAAACAAATATGGCATTCACAGTCTTTGTTTCTTATGATAGAGAAGAAAACTAATTTTATCAAGGATCATAAAGTAGTTGGCAACATAACTATTTTAGAGACTTCTATCCTTTTCCTGCATCTTACTTTGTCTTTGTTTCTTACTTTGTGCACTCCTTCCTGAGGAACGTTATTCAAGCCCAAGGCCTGAATGTATGATGTTTTCTACTAGATCTGTACGTAAAGCACCATGCCACTGTAACTAACCACTTGCTGAATATTGCTGCCTAGATTGCTCAGGGAATTCAAACTTAACATTAAATGACATGAAATATCTACCTTACCCCATTTGTCCACCTCTTCCCCTCAGCTCAGTGAGCAAACTTGGTCATTCTTCTCTACTTAAAAATGAATGACATCATTATCCTTCCAATGGTTCAAGTTAGAAATCCAGCAGTCATTTTATAGTCCTTCATCTTCCCTTAAAATTTCATTTTTGTCCTTCCAAATGCAATCAATTACTGTTTTTGCAATCCCAAGACCTCAGTATTTCTATTGGTATTTTCCAATCCCACTGTTTTTAGACTACTTCCTATTATTTCTTCAACTTATATTTTTGCAGAAAGTTCAAATATATCCTCTGGGAGCAGTCCTAAATAATCATTTTTCATAACCAAACTTTACCAGCTTGACCACGCTTCAAAAATCCCAATAGCTTTGCATTGCTTACAGACTAGAAAACTTAATCTCTTCCCAGACTCAGATACAGAGTCATGATTTGTCTGCTACATCCGTGCTCATTCTCATCTTCTGCCACTTTATGCCTTAGAGTTTATACTTAAGCAATATTGAAATCTTTGTGTACTCTTCTGAGCATTGACTTTACATGAGCTACTTTCACTCTGAAAGGACCCTGTCTGTCTTCAGACTAGAGTGTTTCAACTTCTCCTTCAAAAATTACCAGAAATGTCCCTTTGGCCTTCATGCTCTCTTTAACTCCCTTAGACAGACATAGGCACTATTTTTTTTCTATTTCCAAAGCACCTAGCCCATAATTGTCATCATCTTATACTATACCATATACCCTGTATTTGTGTGTGTGTGTGTATGTATATGTATATATGCCTTGATAGTAAGCACTTTATCTCTTTCCTATGAAGCCTTAAATTCCCAACTTTAAAAAAAAATTATTATATATTATAAACAAAAGACTAATTGTTACATTACTAAATAAAATCTTCAGAGTGGTTTGGTTCATTTATGTGTAGACACACTCTTTAAGATTCTTGTCATTATATACTTTGTGTCAAAATTCAGCAGGGTAGCACAATATTATATCTCCTTGGCACATAGTAGGCACTCAGTAAGTCTCTTTTGATATTAGTTAGCCAGAGTCTGAGCTTTTCCACCTACTAAATTTGCAAGTTACACTTGTCATGTTTACCTCAAATGACTTTTGAAAGACTCAAATTAAATAGTGTATATAACATATTTAGAAAATAATACAACTCTCCATATGTTTTATTTAAAACAAACTGCCATTGATATACTTATCTTTAAAGAGAATTATATCTGAAATATACTGAAGTTATTGGTTTCCAGCCATCTGTAGTGTTTCCAGATAGATCGGAGTCCTTTGATATTACAAATAAATACCTTATGATAGCTTCAATAAGAATAATCCTTCCAGTTAGAATTTAAAATCACACGAATTAAGACCTTACAGCAGTAGGAAAAGCAGCCCCCAAATAAAATAGAGCCCTCGTTTGTGCCATAAATTTGGAAAACTATATCTTAATGAAGTGCAATTGAGAGAATATACTATTTCAGTGCTTTATGTTGATTTTTCTCTTTTATCCAAGGATGTTTATTCTAAAAATTCCCATTAACGAATGAAAATGATTCTAAAATACTGAATGTTTATTTCAAAATTAGTACACAAATATACACGCATCCATGATAGATGTTTACTTAAGATAGTGACATGTATCACTTATTAAGCTAATAATTACTGAATATTTATTAATATAATCTCAAACAAAATGTAATCTAGTACACTGAATACTATATACAGGTTAGGTTTTTTTTTACAGAGAAATATTTTCTTAACTTATTTAAATTATTTTAATTACAATTTTATTAGATCCTAAATTTTTTTGTGTTATTTAAGTGGGAGTTACTTTAAAAAATTAAGTTTCAAAAGATGGTAGTGAATGAATAGTTGAAATTTGAATTAAAGTCCTCAAATCTTCTAAACTAAGTCCTTGAGTAAAATTTTCTAAATCATGACCTATGAGTTCTTTCTGAAGTCTAGTGTCTGCAAAATAACATTATCTGCATGTCTAACTAGAAATGGCAATTAATAAAAACTTTATGTTATGTTTCCAACTATCAATTTATGCCAGCATTATATTTCAATAACCTGAACCAAGGAAAGATTTTGCCAGAACAGAAGTGGCCTTGCCTATCATGATAAGCAGCTGAAAAATACACATAAGCTATATGAACCCGGCAGAATCCATCTGGTGAACCATCTGTGTGAGAACTCACAAAAATTATACCCCATCTGTTGTTTCATTTTTGTTAAGACTGCCAACCTTGTCCTCACTCCATTATCTGACTATTTTCCTTCCCTATGGACTCCGTCTGTACATTGGCCTTTATTCCCCATTGGCATCATATATTTAATTTTCAAAGCACTCTCCTAATTTTTGAAAGGAATTAATTAATGCATTTAATTTATGCAACTAAGAACCCTCTTGGAAAATAAAATAACTGAAAAGAATTCCAGTAATATCATAGTGTTGATAGAAAATGAGGGCTTTATAATAAATACCAATTTCTGCTGGGTTAAGACTAAATATATAACTTCTCACCAAATTAACTGATTTCAACCTCAATATAATGTTAACATATAATGCTTATATGAGTACATCTGCCCCTTCTAATCTACTCTCCATTCTACTGCATGGTATTACTTTCTAAAAAATTCTTGTTGTCTGGTTTCCTTCAATACACACCCCACAATGGCTTTCCATTTCTCCCACAATAAACCCCTTTAAAGTTATGGACCAAGTTATCATTTCTTCACCAAAGCTTTGTTATCTACCACTTTTGGTATTATAGACACAGTCCGTACTAGTAATACTCCCTTACACTTGCTCTGCTTTGTTTTAGCTTGCACATCGTTTTTGCAGTGTTGTTTAGTTCTTTTGTTTTCTTTACAAAGAGCAAGAACTATTAAATCTCACACACTAATTCGTACAATAATCACCTTCTCAGAGAGACCTTCCTTGACACCATATCTGAAATAGCATTACCTGTCATTTTTCTGGTACATTATCCTTATCATTCTTCATAATATTTACCACAATAAGACTTTTAGTTTATATATTAAGTTGTTTATCTGTCTGCTGTCTTTCACCTCCACCAGAGTGTGAACTTTCAAGGAGAAGTGTCCTTTTGTTCCCTGTTGTGCCCATGCCCAGCCCATTAGCAAACAATACATCTATTTTTATCTAATGTATGAGTGTAAGGGATCTCCAAGAGCATTTGACTTTTTTTTCTATGTGAACCCCATCCCAATCCTGTATTCTCAACACAAGTCATATTCCTAAGGATTCAATAACTCTACAACTAACTTAGCTTTTGCCTTAAATTATATTATGATATCAATTTTTTAGCTCCCACATATGAGTGGGAACATGTGAGATTTGTCTTCCTGTGCTTGGCTAATTTCAAGTAACATAATGTTCTTTAGTTTCATCCATGTTGTTGCAAATGACAGGATTTCATTTTTCATGGCTGAATAGTATTTCATTGTGTATATGTACCACAATATCTTTACCCATTCATCTGTTGATGGACGCTTAGGTTATTCCATATCTTGGCTATTGTGAATAGTGCTGCAGTAAACATGTGATTGTGGATATCTCTTCAGTATACTAACTTCCTGTCTTTAGGATACATACCCAGCAGTGGGATCTCTGGGTCATATGGTTGTTTTATTTTTAGTCTTTTGAGGAACTTTCATACCATTCTCCACAGAGGCTGCACTAATTTACATTCCCACCAACAGTGTAGGAGGGTTTCCCTTTCTCCAAATCCTCACCAGCATGTACTATTGCCTGCCTTTTTGATAAAAGCCATTTTAACTGGGGTGAGATGATATCTTATTGTGGTTTTAATTTTCATTTCTCTGATGATTAGTGATGTTGAACATTTTTTCAAATACTTATTGGCCATTTGTATGACTTCTTTTGAGAAATGTCTATTCAGAGCTTTTGCCCATTTTTTAATCAGACTATTATAGTGAAGGGGGATATAGAGTTAGTCAATGGGTACAAAAATGCACTTAGATAGAAGGAATAAGAGCTAGTATTCAGTAGCAAAATAGGGTGACTATAATGGAGACTATAATTAATAAAAATTCATCATAAATTTCAAAATAGCTAAAGGAGTAGATTTGCAATGTTCCTAACACAAAGAAATGTTAAGTGTTTGAGGTGATGAATATCCCAATTGGCCTGATTTGATCATTACACATTGAACGCTTGCATCAAAATATCACATGTACCCCATAAATATGTATAAGTATATTATGTATCCATAATAAAGTAAAAAATTAGATAAATATATGAATATTATTTACCTACTCTGGCCTTCCCATCAGAAGAGTGAGAATAGCATCACAATGATTGAAACTACTCACTGTATGTTTCCCCTACTACTACAAAAAATATCTTCAATTTCCTTCCAGTTAATTTTTTAAACCTCCATGGTTGTGTTGCATGTGTGTTTCTTGGGCCACTTCTCCTCGTGACTACCCTATGGAATCTTCTTTTAGCCTGTCCCTCCAAACTCCATCCCTCTGTGATATTGCTGTTGTTATTCTCAATGAGAAGTAATCTATGTTCTGATGTCACCAATGGTACCACTAACGTAACCCTGCTGGAGCTCACCAAAGGTAACAACACCCTCCGTACTGGACCCCATCAAAGGACACACCCCTGCTGCCTGGATTGGTTGTTAAAGCACCAATCCCCAAGGTTTCTTCAAAAGGATTATTTTCACTAATTACTCACAGTGGAGCTACCAGTGTTCAATGTGGAAGGCATTATTGTTTATCTTGTGTTATTGCAGAAATCAATGGTTTTCCTTCTCAATGTTGTAGAGGCTGCTAGCCATTACATACCTGAATTGTATGTGCTCAATTTCTCAAGGAGCTAATACTAGAAAGAACAAAGGCAGCTTTTATTTGAAACTCATCTTTTATTCCTCACACTTGCCTGTGGACTAAGGTTTGTGTCTGTGGCAGCTGGGTTGAGGAATTAACTGGGGAAGAGCTACTACCCTTTATCTTTGGTGCTGACCCATCATCCTTGAAACAAAACTCTGTATCTTAATATCCTTAGTACAGGTTCTTTCCCATGAGACATCTTGTTTCCTCATATAAATCTTAGGGTGAATATAACTTAGGCTCAAACTGGGATGCCTGCTACAGAAAGTGCAGTGACTGAGCAACACATGAAATCATCAATGAATTTTAAAGGCTTTTGAGTGAGGTTCAGTAGAAGGGTAAGCATGAAAGCACAGTAAGTAGCTAGCAGCCTTCTCAGGAGGAGCAATATAAAAGGGCTCTTTGATGAAAATCAGATGATTGTTTTATTCTTTTCATACTTGGAGTGAGATAGCATAGCAAGCACTTCCTCCATACCCGTAAGCCAACCAAGACAGACATGCCGCAGCAGCCGCCAGCTGTGGCCCCAGGACTATAATATTTAGCATATTTAGGGGGAAAAATGTGAGGTATTTTCTTTATTAAAGGAATTGTTATGACAGATCTAGTTTGTCAGGTTCCAAACTCTCAAAACCTGGCACCTGTAGGAGTGTGATTTTTATTACTGGAAGAGATAGGCAGTGCATCTAAAAATAATAAAATGAACAGAAAACTCAACAGGCTTAGGATTTAGTATCTGTCACGGCATATTCAAGCTACAGGGTGGTGCTACCTGTTGTTCTGAGACATCTGACAACCCACCAGGGATTGGATTAAGGACTTTCAAGGACAGGTTGGATGCTTCCCCAAAGACACATAGCTTTTTGCATGATATAACCAAAGTATTTGTCTTACTTTTTTAGTGTAACTCAGAAAAATTTGCAACACATTAGAATCATAAAAAAAACCTCTAGACATTCACAAACAAAATACTGTATATAAATGTAGAATGCATTTATTATACATGTGAAGTCTTTTTTTAAAAAAAAAAAATTACTCACTTTTATGTCTTTTCAGAATGGGTCCAGGTATTCTCTTGGCCAAGTAAAGTCATCTTCTTATTCTTGTTTCCCAAAGAACACCAACACATGGAATTGAAAGTTACATTTTTATTCTACATTCTTTGGTATGCAAAGTGTAAAAGGCTTCTTTCTAGATTTTTAGGGCTCGTAAATTAACTAAAATAAGACAAGAGATGCCACAGGAAATATATGACATTAAAAACCTACAAAAACATGTTTACAGATTTGTGGGGTCACCCAACCCAATTCTCACAGTCAAAAGTGGAAAATGGACTATTAAACAGATACTCTGTAAAAAATCACTCAGTATATCTGGGGTGCTCCATTTTGTAGATTATTTGGAAGTACTTTTAGAGTTATTTCCAATGCTTTAATGGGATATAAAAGCATAAGCCTGTCAGGGAAGTGTAGTGCAATGCCATATAATTGGTAGATGGATCAGCATTGTCAATGACTTTATTTGAACTTTATTGATTTACCTTATATAAGGTGATACTTTGGTCCACATAATGTATTTAGCTGTCAGGTTGTAGTAGCTCTCAAACAACCAGATATCACACTAAATCTTTCTTGTGGTTTGAGGGAGAGTAAAAATGTGGAAGAAGAAGTAACTGCAATAATTATAGGAACATTAATTTATATCTAGCTGTCTCTCTGCATTGGTCTGGTACCTAGACATTTCTAGATTCCTAGATCTTTTTAGAAAATGCCATAGATCACCCAACTCTGTTCCCATCTCATTTCCAATTAAGTGTTATAAGTCAAGAGGTTGGTTAAAGTACATAATATACTGGTTCATTGTTTATTGTGTGTCAAGCCACATGGATGCAGCAGTGATTTACAAATTGAACCAGCACATGAGGCATTTATAGTAGAGTGAGAAAAAGACACACAAGCGCATAACTATAAAGCAACATAAAATTCACTAAAAGAGGTAAGAACAAAATGAAAAGAGGTAAGGTACGTATCTTTCACACTGAAGAGCTCTAATACAAGCCATCAGCAAAGTGCTCAGCACACAGAATTTGTTCAAAAAGGTTAATGTTATTAATGTATATCAAAATATGAACAGTTTGTGCTTATATGACACTTGGGTAGTACAGATCAATTGGTTTCAATTGAAAGCATTATTTTCATCTATTAATTTCAGAAATTATTTATTAAATAAAATAGTCTCTTGTGGCTACCATATACCAAAATAAAGGTATTTGTATTAAAAAAGAATGTAACAAATTATTTTCAACCACATGCCAATCTACTAATTTGTAAACCTATATACTGGGTATATTTTCACAGTTATTAATTCTAGTAGTTCACCTTGAAAAATATAAAAAAGCCCAAACAACAGATGGAACATTTAGTTTTTAAAAGAGTTCTTATTTTAGAAAGCTGTGAAGATTAATTTTTCCTCCATGAATTCATGAAGGTCTATATGCAGCCTACAAAATGGTAGCCAAGATTTATCTCAAACAAGAAAACACTCAGGGTTCCGTTACGTTGAAGCATTATGATCCTGATAAATTCTTTACTAAGTTAACATTTTCCCTTACTTATTGAAATATCCTGTTGGCATTAGATTTGTGTCCCTTGTATATAGAAGAAGAGTAATAGCTATTTATTAGTAATATGATATCACTATGAGATGAATTATGATCCCATAAGAAAACTCAGTTCCACGTTCACTGGAACTGTTGCTCCTATAGACTAAATGCTTTCTGTGGATGACTACCTGAGGGAGGCAAGGAAATGTGTGTATCTGAGCAGTGGCTTTGCTCACACAGAAAGGAAAGCAAGTTGTGGGAGAAGAGCAGGGTTTAAGGAGTTGAAATCTTTGAGGGAGACTAAGGAATAGCATCCTTACTTCTTGGCTGATTCTGAACAAAATGAGAAATAAGAAAAGGAGTATGGTATTTAAAGTGAAATCCAAATTGTTATTATTGTGATTCTGACAAAGGTAAGCTGAAGAACATATTTCAGTCACCAGCCAAATGGGGCTGCAAATTGAAGCGTAGGGAGACAGAACATCCCATCCTAAGTGGAGCTAAGAAGGGGATGGAATGTCTGTATGGACTTAAAAAATAATACTAACTAAGCACTGGCTTGATTTTTATGATAACCATTCATCAGCAGTTCTGAACAATGTCAGTGGTATAAGATTCCTACCTTCCCTGGGCAGACCATCCCTAGATCTCCTCAATTTGATATCCCATCACTAATAGGCAAATTTACTGACTTAGTCAAACTTGACCATAGATGAGAGTAGAAAGAGTCTGCCTTCCGTGGAATAGAACGGAACTCTTGCTTCCCAAGTCAAAGAGGGAGGAAACTGAGCTATGAGTGCCCTGGCCTCTCTTCCTCAATTTACCAACCATATGAATTGTTCTCTATCTGTCTTGTGAGCAAAATAAATAAAATAAGAGGGGAACAGGCAGGAATATCACAGAGTTCAGGATCCCTAATCATGGAGGAAAATTTTCATCAGAAGTGGGAGAAAAAAGGATACTTGAGGAAGAAACAGATATAAAATAAGGGAAGATAGATGGAAATAAACTATGTAGCTTTAAAAATCTATTCACAAACATGTGAATAATGGATTGGTTTACTTATTTATTTTTCAGAAAAATAAATAGTATTGGAATTTGGGAATTGAGACTCACTATGAGAAGGGCAGATTCATGTCTTGCTGTTACATATATTTGGCATAGCTCATTAAATAGAACAACAGGAAGAATGACGTGTTGTTATGAATAATTATAGCAGCTCTCTCTCTGTATATATGTATATGTGTGTGTGTATATATTTATTTATTTATTTATTTTCACCAGGAGTCAAAACAAATTTTCCTGTGTTAAATGCATATCTGATGTGAAGAATACTGTAATATTTTATCCCTGGGCTCTTAGGAAATTCAAATAGAGAGAAGACTTTGACCTTAGTCACCCTTAAACAATCAGAAAAGCCAGTGTTTTGTTTCCAGATCCAAACTTTGCTAGATGTCCAAATTTGTTTAACTTTGATTTCAAAATAATGATATCTGATTTGATTGCTTCAGAAGGCTTTTATGGAAACATAAATTCTGAAGTACTCTATAATTACATAAATACTAACTTGTTCTACTATTGGTGTAATATTATCAATAAGCAGTTTTTTTCTTTGCCCTACTGAATAGGTGTGAGTAATGCTACGAAAGGCACAGAGCTTATTCCTGCAGAAATGAGAGATTTGCTTAGGGTCCTGCTGGTCAAAGTAGGAGTAAAAATACTCTATTTTGTGTAAAAGTTAATTGTATTTGAATGTGTGTAGTGGAGTTACCAGAAAAGTTTAATCAGCCAGTTTAAACTATTTCTTAATCCCAGCCAGCATCTTACCCTTTATGGCACTGTTTAATAAAACAGCATAGGAATTTCAATAAAGGACATCACCACTATCAATGATTCCTATGAAATGCTTGCTGTTACACCAGCTGCCTAATCTAGTTTTACTGCATTGGCAATTCCATCTTTAAAGAAAAATTATAGTATGAATATTTGATTGAATTTAGACATCAGTCTTTTCTAGCATGTCAGTTGTGAATTTTAGAAGGTAAATTGTATGACTTTTCCAAAAGACAGTCAGTTTTCAATGAAGCTGTCCAAATCAGTAATGATTTGGCTGCAATAAAACAAGATATATATATATATTTTTTTACCACAAGTAATGTTTCCTCTTGGAAAATGACACCATAAGACATAAAATAAAAGTACTAATTAAAGTCAACTGATACTTATGCAGTAAGCATGGAAATCTCTTTCTGCAACATTTTCCTATTTTTAAAGCCTTTTTATAATTCTTACATTCTTCCAAACTTTCTCCTCACAACTTGTACTCAGGTAATGATCTAATATTTGTTCACATTAAATTGTAAGTAATTACAAAGCTGTATTTATTGTTCCTTTTGATTTGTATTAAGCTCAGAGTATTGAGCTAAAGACATGAATATCTAAAACTCAAATTTTAAGGCACTACCAGTAGAATTATCATCTACTGTGCTAACCAAAAGACTAATCTTTGTTGACTGACTGAAGCATGCCAATGCTAATCCACTAAAAGGAGTGTTTATCATAGCACATATATACAGCAAGCCAGTAACATTTGGTGGTTGCACAAGTTTGCTAATATTGAATAATGAGAAGTAAAAATAATTGGTTAAATAATGGCATGCACAACCTATATCACATCAATCAAAAATTTATCCTTTAATGTGTTGATTAAGTGAAGAATATGGGTTTTCAGAAAATCAATGGAAAGTCATTTATTATACTTGGCTAATTTTAGTGACAAAATTTTTACTGCCCTTAACCAGCCTCATTTTGCAAATTTTTTTTTCCGTGTCTCTATTCTGACTGCCAACATGGGTGCTAATTAGCATCAATTTTGCTAGTAATATTTTTCTTCTCTTGGGGACTGAGGACAGCTGTTCACTAGGAACAGAAATAAGAGTACCCCTGATTTCTCTGCACCAGTGGACTGTGATAATTGATTTTAGTCATAGCTAATCCAAGCTGGTTTAGAACTCCATAACTGACTGTATATCCTATTAGCAATGCCATTAGCCATCAAGCTTGCCTAAGGTGACAAGGAAAACAACTCAATAGCACCAAACTCAGCCACCATGGAAAATAAACTCACCTACTGTGGAGTGACAGGACTCACCTGGGAACTGGGCTTCTAGAACTGAATACATTTTCAAGAAGATGTCTTTAAGCACTTAATGAAATGGAGTTTTTTTTATTACTTTCATTTAAAAATACATTACAAAAGCCAGTTGGCTCTCCTTTGCTGTTGCCAAGTTTTGCATGCCTGATTGCCAGACCCACAGCAGAGCTATAACTAATTTAATCTATTATGAAGATGCGTTTTCATTTCAGTTTATGGCAGCAAGTATCTAGGTCTGAAACTTTTTATCACAGAAGACATGCAATATTAACACCTTTGATATACTGCAAACTGAAACATCTAACAAAACATTGGTGTCTGCTAAGATGGACAAAATTTCATTTTTCATTTCATGTCAAAATGAAAATTTAAATTCTATTAGGGAAATGAATGAGTAATTTTAAGTATTAAAATTTATAGCTGCCTCTAAGAAATGCACCTGAGTGCATTACCATCAAATCAAATAAATCACCACTCCCAACGACCTCGCCGAAGACCTCCCCATAAATATTCCATTTTTCCACCAATCAACAATGTACTCTAGGACCTTGGGAACCTCTTGATCCATTTTCTATCTTCTTTCCTATATTTTATCTGTCATTGAACACTGACATTTTTCCCTTCAAAATGTCCAATTTGTTTTCTTTTCTGGGACTATTTTCCTTTTCATTTCACCTTGCATTATAGCAGCAACTTTGTGATTATATTACTTTTCATTAGCCCAGTGATTCCCTACCTGGATTTAGCTTAGGAAATTTTAAAAATATGGATACCTGAGTTCCATCTAAAGAGATTCTGATTTAATTGATCTGTGGTGCCGCCCACACATGAGTCAAATATCCTGCCATGGCTGAGAACCACTTCATTGAGTCTTTCTTTAGTATTGCCTTCAGAACTTTATTGCATTAGGACCTAACCTTATTTTAATCTGTACCTCCCACATTTGTTCTCCTTGAGCCAGATCTGTATACGTGAATATTCTTAGCAGCTTTACTTGTATATGACTCTGGGCTGATTGAAACACTGGAATCGGCCCAAATGTCATTCAACAGATGAATAGTCAAACAAACTATGTTACATTTGTATGGTGGAATACTACCCAACAAAAAAGAAGGAACAAATTATTGATACATGTAGCAACTTGTATGAATTACCAAGGAGTTATACTGAGTGCAAAGAATTTAAAGTCAAACAATTTCATACTATAAGATCCAATTACACAATATTTATGATGTTGACAAAATTGTAGAAATGGAAGATAGATTTGCGGTTGTCAGAGGTTAGAGATTGGTGCATGGTGGGGAGGAAGACCCAGGGGAAGGAGTTGAGTGTAGTCATAAAGAAGTAAAACAATGTACACTTGTGATATTGGAACTGTTCAATATCTTGACTGGTGGTGAATATAGGAGCCTATACAGGTGATAAAATTTCTTAGAACTTCACACTTTCACCCCCTACACACATACGCAAATGCATATATGACTAAGTAAAACTGGAAAATTTAGACAGGATCAGTAAATTGTATCAATGTCTATATCCTAT
Organism: Eulemur rufifrons; assembly: GCF_041146395.1. Classification (NCBI taxonomy): domain Eukaryota; kingdom Metazoa; phylum Chordata; class Mammalia; order Primates; family Lemuridae; genus Eulemur; species Eulemur rufifrons. The sequence continues at coordinate 29,460,413 of NC_091006.1, forward strand.
AATGTTATTCTATAATTTTATACAATGTTGCTTTTATGAAAACTGGGCACAGTATACAGGAACTCTCCCTGTTATTTCTTACAACTGAATGCAAATCTACAATTATTTCAATAAAATTTTCACTTAAAAATTCTCATCGTATAGCATCCAGACATTTACCAGGACCAGGTGTATATGGTACATGGTGCAAATTTTGTCCATTACTCAACATCTCTGCGAAATTATCAAGGTTAGAAATAGCACATGATAGCAAATCAGCACATGCTAATGTTTTTCCCATCAAAGCAGGAAACCTATGCTATGCTTGTCTTTGGTGTGCCATAAGTAATTTATAAACTGATATCAATTGATTTGTACTATCAATTAAAGGAGATAGCTTTTACCTTTTAAACAATGGTAGCTAGAAACTATTATAAAAATAATGGGAGCTCTATTTTTTTTTTCAGCAGGGCAAGTGGCAAATATAAAATGCCATAAACACTAAAAGAAAAATAAAACAATATTTGAAATTAAAGTAATATACTTCCAAGATAGAATAATTGGCTTGACTTATTATTATTTGATCTGTAAAGATAAACATACAGTAGATTTCACATTTTTGTGACAGGAAGACACATTTTTTGCAACGGGAGAAAGGACCTGTTGTACTTTCTATGTTGACATTTATTTCCTCTATTTTCAAAATTATTTTTATTGCAGGATAATATGCATACAGCAAAGTACACCTATCCTAAGTATACATCTCAATACATTTCCATAAATAATCTGAACACATCCATGTAACTATAATGTTGTTGAAGAAACAGAACATAACCAGCACTACAGAATATCCCCCATACTCCCTTTTGGTCACTATAACTCCAGGGGCAACCACTATTGCTTTTGCTTTTTATGTAGGTGTATCATATAATATATAATGCTTTATGGCTAGTTTCTTTGGTTTGGTATTGTTTGTTCAATTCATGCATATTGTATGTGTTGTGCTGTATAATGTTGCATTGGGTGAATTTCCATGATTTATCTATTTTATTGTTGATGGACATTTGAGTAATTTCCAGTTGTGGCTAATGTAGATAGAGTATTATAAATATTTTAGTCATATTCTCTAATTAACATTTCCTAGAGACCAATTACAGTGTTTGCTCTGATTCCTTGTCCTCCTTCCTTTTATAACGGTGCTCAGAAAATGACACTTTGTCACCTGAGCAAAAATTGTCTCCTTCTGCAGAAAATGGATAGTCAGCAGGATCTGAAAAGGAAAGAAAGAATTCAGAGATTCCTATTTTAGTCTCCACTTTCATGAAAGACATTTGACACCTAAGCCCTTAAGTATCTTTCCTTTTTCAAGAGATTGTATGAGACAGACCGAAAGAATAGACATAGGAAGGTCAAACAACAGGAATTAGCAGGTGCTTCCTATTGGAGGGTACCTGGGACTAGATGGGGATTCAAGGAAGCTCTTCATTCCTTTATGAAATAGATTTAATAAGATAAATCATCTGATTGCTCTGAAATTCACAAACAATGGATGCATCAAATAGCAAAAATGATTGTAAAAAACACAGTGTATTGTTTCCCTATGTTGTAGTATAATGCTTTCCATATTTAGCACAGCTAATGCATTTTTGGCTCAATTGCAAGTGGCAGTAATATGTTACCTGCTTAGTATGTGCTAAGAAGAGCAAAAAAATAAGAAAGACATGACTCTTGAAGGAAGAGAGGAAAGGACAATCTAATTTGAAAAGTACTGAATGTATTTAATACCAAGTATACTGTTTTATACCTATAAGACACACTATAAATTACTGTTAAATACATCATGAAATAATAGTAATCTGATAGTAAAATAAAATGTAACAGTTTATTGTATGAATCTTCCCATTTAAAATTTAAATAATCAGGCTATTTCAAATTTCTGGTTACTCTACTTGTCTTCCTTTTCTAACAAATTTCTTAAGTTTTATATGAAATATACTATTTAGACTTTTTTCTTGGTGAATGCCCTAAAGTCATTTTAAATACTTATATATTTTGTACCCAAATAGATGTTAAATTCTGTCACAGATGTTATGTTCTGTCATGCAATCCTACCCTGTCCACTCACAACTAAAAAGTCCTCTGGACACAGTAAATATACAGTAAATGTGAAAATTCTGATTTAATAACCATAAGCAAACTAGTTTTATGTGACTGTACCTGTAGGCATTGAATTTGCTTATACCAACCAGAGTCATGGTTGAATAAAAAACCATCTTGACATCCTTTAAATGTTGAACTGCTGTCCACACACGCAGACTTTTGCACATGCTAGTCATATAAAGGTCTTATACTCCATTAAGTTTCTAAGTCAATAACTTGTTCTAAAAGCTACATTGACCCTTTGGACCTATCCACATTATCAAGTTCACTTTTTAAAAATGTGCTCATCCATAAATTCAGAAATACAGTTATGTCGATTTGAAAATATATTTCCTCTATTTTGAAGGCTGTCTGTAAAATGAATGTTCAATATTATTCTTTCAGTTCTCTCTGAAGACATTTGTCTATATTTCAAACACTTACTGTCTTGGTTCCAGCCTTGACATTGCTCTCAATTGTATACATGGGATTTTAATCAGCAATAGGACATCACAGTCTGAGTTGCACAATAAAGAGTTAATCTACAGTCACTAGCATGAAATCTTTTATTCTTATATTAATATGCATATCCATCAGGACATATGTTTTCAAGTCTGTTCTTTAAAACAGACTTTTGCCTATCATACAGTGGCTTGTACACAGAATGACTGTAATGGAGAATTGAAAAACCAAATGAAAAAATGCTGTTTATGTTTGAAGTTCCATATTACTAATGCAAAGAGTTTCTACCAATCTCTGAAAAAAAACTGTATTTTTTGAAGCTATTTGACTTAAAAAGTTGTCATTAGAGTCAACAAATATTTATAAGGGTTTTTTTTCTTGTCTGTCTATTTTGACTATAAAAAAAATGGATCAGCTTGACAATGATGGAATGCAAGGGAGTTGAGGCAAATGTACTTGCAACACAGTAAAGTAAACCCTAGGGATTTAAATAAATGACATAGGAGAAAAGCAAACAGCTTGGGAGTTCCTGGTTGGATTTTAGCTGCAGTATTAAAAAAGGAAAATCAGAATTCTTTTTACTCTTTCCCTCGTAAGAGAACAAATTTAAAAGGTAATGGTTGAACTAGCAAGATGACTGTTAGTTTAAGGGACTAGTGATGAAAAGTATTCCCCTTTCTCAAATATTGCTTTAAATCATAGTCTTCTTTAATCATTTTTTTACCCCGTTAGCTCCTTTAGAACACATTATGCTTTCTTATTATGTTTCTGTGGAGAAACGACTGCCCTGATGATTTGGGTTCCTGAAATGAATTTGAAACAAATTATTTATAATTAAAATGGCTCCCACCACCCAATGTTATTAGAAGTCATAGTTAAGAGCACACACTATTTGAACTCTATCTGATAACATGTTGCCCCAGATGAAGTTGAAGAAGGATTTGATAGCCTAACAGCTATAACTTCAAGAAGCCCCAATCCCATTAAACTGAGTATAAAGATGGTGATAATATTTGACTATATTGTGTGTATACATATATTCATGTGCATATAATAAATTATACCTTACATGTAATCAGATTCATTAAAAATGAATCTTAAAGTTAGAAAGTAATTTTTTCTACATCTTCATTCTCTAAGCCTTTTTGGGGGGGAAATAATTATGCACATTTTTTAAAAGTGTGTGTCTGCATGTATATACCTATATACATAAATTATAAGTCTGCATTTTTATAAAATTAATATACTTCTATTTGACTGTACACATAATTATATTTATTATATACATAGATATGGTAAATTATTTTCTCTTTTTTTATTATTTGATATTAAATATGATAACATTGAGAAACATTGAAAGACTACTTTTTATGATTTTCAGAATCCAGCTGATAATTCACTAAGGGGAAACATTTAGAATATGCTTATTTTTAAATATTTCCATTTAATAAATATTCAAACAAATTTTTCTTATTAAAATCCTAATAGATACGATACAACCTTAGGATTAGACTGAGATATTTAATCGACAAGATACCTGTTCTTTGGGAACCATTGTAAAGTACTTTGAAGTCAAGAGGAATTTTGCTCTATAGGTATGAAAGTAACATAACCATCAATTCAAAGCTAGCATTTTTAGCATCAGCATCCACTTTTCAGGTAGCAACAGTGCAATGTGATTCACCAGTAGTTCTCTAGAGCTGCAACTTTGTATCACATTTTTAAATCATGTAAGATGACTTTCATATAAAGATATAGAGAATATCTGGGGAATTGTTTTCCAATTGTAACCTGCAAAACTGGCATGATCTTTTCTAGCTAAAAATTAAACATTCGAGTACCAGATGTTTTTAAATTCACTTAGAGACTAACCACCAAGGAATCCTGAGGACTTTGTTTAGGACAATTTTCTTTTACTACTTTTAGTGTGCTTTTTCTAAAACTAACACATTGATATATGCCATTCTTGATTTTCAAGTGAAGAAAATTGCCAATATAACATAGTTTTACAGATGAAAAAAGGAAACATATTTAAATCTAAACAGGCTGAATGAAAAAGGAAAGAAAGGAAAGGAAAGGAGAGGGAGGAAGGAAGGAAGGAAAGGAGGGAGGGAGGGAGGGAGAAAACATGGAAGAGAGGCTCTTTGAGAATTACAAGTAAGCATAATTATCTCCAAAGATAAGATTTATAAATTTCTGATTTAGCTATAAGAGATCTAAAAGCATATGCACATACGTTGTTGTTCATAATATTATGGAAAAACAAATATAGTCTACAGAAATATATTAGTTATAGAAATGGCTCCTAATAAGATAATTTGAATCACTAATGTTATGTTCATGCCCCCTGGTGGAATCATGTCTTCTATGCAAAATTTGAATTTTTCTTTATGACAATTATATGAGTTAAGCAAATGTAAAAAGGCTAAAATGCTCTTTAAAAATAACTTCTAATTCAGATGCTGGTGAACATATGAGAACTAATGAATACACAGAAAAATTTCTTAGCAATTTCTCATAGCCACCGGCCTTGTGATTTTAAATAAAATTTTTAGGAAGAAGCATATTTAGTTGTTATGTTATTGATAATCTTTTGTTGGTTTCCTTATTTATAATCCTGATAATGTGTGTTTCCTAGGAAAAATAATATTATTACCTGAAATAAATTAGTACTATATATCTTATATAGTATGTATAGTATATTTGCATTAATATAAAAGTATTCCTCTTGGTTGATTGGTCAATTTGTTCTTTTTTATTTATACATTTGCATATTTATTATAGGAATAAAAGATGTATGTACTGATAGTTCTCAAATGCTATAACTATTCTAAAATCATCTGCACATAAGTTATTGTTAGTACTTTTTGAAGTTTAGTGATGAATTTTACAAATAATGATACTACCGTACTATTATTTTTCCTTAACACTTTTGCCGTATTTTAGTTTTGACTATTTCATTTCATGTATGTATTTTTCTGATAGACTCTTCCCTGCTTTTTCTTTCAAATTTTTGTGTCATTTTACTTTACACATCACTCATATATAAAAGATGGTGATATTAGATGTCTTACCCTCCAGTTTAGTAGAACCTGCTCGCTTTCTCAAATTCTCTGGAACAGATAATTGGACACATAGGATAAAATTTTCCCACCAAAAAAAAAAAAAAGCTGTCCATAGGATGATCCATTAATAAGATTCTCTTTCATGAAAATATAAATTAATATCAGAAATTAACTCTGGCCCCAAAAGTGAAGATGTTCAAACATTTGCTTTTGACTTTCGAAGAAAGTGCTATCTTCCCTAAAATGGCTTTTCTAGCTTTTTGATGGTCTTGTAAGATCCAAATACATTAACTGTTTTTTATTTCATGTTCATGTTTTTAATTCTTGCATCCAAATATCTCCTTGCTATAACAATTATATAAACAGTTTATATTATTTGGCTGTTTAAATTTATTTTAGTGTTTGTTATAAGAAGCTTTGCCTTTTTTTGAAGCAAAACAAGTCTATGCCATGTGCTAGACACCAGAAATTCTTACCTTTGATTTATCTACCATGAAATTTTAGTTAATGTCTCTTTAGCTTCTGACATTAGGATGCTTTTTGGCGTTAATAATTTATTTTTTTTTGTTATAATATCATTACTATGAGTTTTTTATATGCTTTTAATGTGGCAATTCACATCTGGGGGCTACTAAAGTGATACTTTTTTGAATCAGAAAGAAACAAAGACATTATTATAAAAATGATTTTCCACATTATGTGTTTTTTTTTTCTTTCACCTTTTGAGATCTTCTCTTCTACTCTTTGCAGACTTCAGATAACAATTCTTCTCCCAGACTTCCGTGTATGAGTTACAGAAATATGACTTGAGGACTTCTTATGCTTGAGTGATAACCTCTACATCTCAGAATACCTTTAAACCAAACACATAAAACAAAGCAGACAGACAAAAAGACAAAGAAAAGAATCAACCAACCAATAAACAAATAGACAAACATATTTAGGGCAGAGGATATGGAAGTATGATTCTGAAAGAAAGCTAGTTTATCTTGACTCTAATCAAGGACTTAACTCTGAGGGGATAAAAGAAGTCCTAATAGTTCTCAATTGGTTCAGCTCACTTCATAAGGTGAGACAATTACACGGGGGTTTGCAGTCAAAATCCTTGGCAGTATGCACTTCCCTGAATTGCACACTTGCCCGAAGAACACTCTGTGTCGATGATCCTTCTCAGGAAACCATAAGGGACAATAAACAGATGGGCATGATTTCAAATGTTCTAGGATTGATCCTGGCCAGAAGTATGACAATTATCATAATTAAATCTCTTTCTGAATGTTTTCATATCAAATGTACTTCTGGTGGCATTGAGTTCTCTACTTAGTGACAGAGAAAGGTATGAAGATAAATTCTGAACATAGAGGAAAGGATTCTCCATGTGTTTTATATTCAGGTATCTTAAATCTATGCCTTCTGCCACGGCCAATTTTTGCTATGGATAATGCTATCAAACAAGAAAGCTGGAAAGGATTAATTAATCAATGTCTCCTGTGGGTTTTTAGCTAAGAGGCTAATGGGAGGGCCAACCATTGCCGTTACCACTATGTGGTTTGACTACGGTGATTAAGTGACTAAGAACAAAAATGTAAAAAGAGAGTAATTGTTGATAGCATAGAAAAGTTTGCATATCTGAATAAGATGCCCCCCCAAAAAAATCCAGTTGCCTCATAGATTGATGTATATGACTATGTTAAATTGTCACTGCTAGAATCATTATCATTTTATAATGACATTAAATGTCTATTCACCACAGCTGCAAGAACAATGCATGTAAGTGTAAGGCACACTAGGACACATTGTAGTTTTCCAGTGAGTGTACAAAATAACAATAGCCCATATTTGAAAATAGCAGTCTTGGATATCTTTAGCTATTTATGTGAAAATGATACAATAGCCTTATTATACTAAACATTATAATCTAATGCCCACTAATTAACAGATAAATCTATAAATATGCAAAACTATATGAAATAAAACATTGTATTGAAAATACTCTGGAGTATCATTTAATAAAATATTTAATCAGACAATTAAATGTAGTCTTCAAGGTTTATGAAATATTTTGTCAAAGAAGGTGGGTAGAATATACTGACTTAATTGTTTATTATCTTGTTTATAATCTTTACATATTTGGACGTATAGTATATAAGTTTCAATTTATACTCTTGCCTCAGTCCTGTTCATACAAAGATCATGGCTAACTTTAAATGTAGACTTGCCTGACTCCGCTTAGATTCATACATGATTGTGATATTACAAGGAGTGATGGCTCTGGCTCTGCAAACTCCGTCCCTCTGCTACTTACCTCTAGTCCCCTCTACCCCCTGTAACGCATGTCCTTTTCCCTTGCTTGTATTTAAAACATTATTCTCAGAAGCTTTTAGATCCTGACAGAGAGAGGTAAACATACATATAAAAAATTACCATGATATAATTAATAAGCACAAAGTAATATACTTTAATACCATTAGTATACACATATATTATTATGTATAGTAGTATGCGTACATCCTAGTATAGCATCTATAGATGTATATGTGTGCATGTATATGTGTATATACATATATATAGAGAGAGAGAGAATTACATAACCAATGAATGTAGAATAAAAATTTATTTCCTCATAGTTCTGGAGGCTAGAAAGTCTAAGATCAAGGCACCAGCAGATTTAGTGTCCAGTAAGGACTTTCTCTCTGATGCCAAAATGGCACCGTGTCACTGTGTCCTCCAGAGATGATGTAACCTGTGCCTTCACATGGCAGAAGTGCATAAGGATGCAATAAATATATTAATGGGGTTTCCTATTAAGGAAAAGAGAATGGTTTGGGGATTGAGATGAAAGGAAGAATATAGCAGCATACCCTGAATTGAGAAATATATTTAATTCAACTCTTTACTTCTGTGTTAACAATAATAATAATAAACAAAAATATTAGAAAGAAATAAAAATAAAAACAAACACCAGAACACTTTGTTTCAGAGTTCTTACTATCTCTTGCATAAACCTTACTCTTCTCACCTCCATCCTTTATTCAGCCAGCTTCCTCTGCTTGAAGTTTGCTACTCCAGCCTTGCCTTTGTCCATGGACACCCAGCTCATAACCTGGATCCAGTCTAAGTCACTATTCATATCCTGTCTCTTCCAAGAAACTTATCTTGACAATTCTGATTTATGCAATAATGTACTTTTGTGACATAACACAACACATTTTATATTAACATATATTGTAACAATATACCATTACCAGTATTCTCTAGTTTTATGTGAATGTATTTTCTCAATAATATTGTAAGCTTCTTAAAAATATACTTATTCTTTCCCTTCCTTTCTTCTTTCTTTTTTTCCTTACTTCTCTCCTTCCTTCCTTCTTTCCTTTCTTCAATAAATCCTTATTAAGATCTAGCTGTGCTCAAATCAGAGGACCAGTAATCTTGGGGGAAAAAGATCAGTTATAATCCTCATGGCTTAACAAACTCACAGTCTAGAGAGAAACTCAGACAAGTGTGATAAATATAATCACTGAGTTTATCATGGGGGGTATGTGTGCTAAAATGCATACTGTGAATACCACACTGTGTTATCTAATAATTAGTTAAGGTTTTACACAAATTATGTAGTTGTTGATATTAACTAATTGTAACCATATTATACCATATTAGTTAGAGCAATATATACCAAGATTATACCAAAAATATTAATGATAATATTGGTAATATTATACAATGTTAATTAATAATAAGTTTAACCAAATAAATCTTGATATAAACCTTTAAACATCATTCTGTTTATGTTGTCTGCTCCTCTAAAATCTTCACTGTTTTGCTTCTTTCCATTATTTCAAATGATCTGAAGTTGACTGTATATCAATTAGCCACCAAAATTCACAAAGTAATCACTAGTGGTGATTTATACTGTTGTCAGAAATATGCAAGGAATAAATATGCCTATAATTTTGTTTCTACCACTTGCAAATATATTTCTATATTTATGGTTTCAAGGGTTGCTGATTACTTACAAGGTTGGTGACAGCAATCTTAGGAAACATAAATCCTAAGTCTCTCAAGGGCAGAACCAAAGCTGCATTACCAGTAATTTCCAATCAGCCCATTTTTCTCCAATTTGCAAAAGAAGTCCAAAATTTATCAGTACTGTACTCCTGAGGTGATTTCAAGGATAAAATGATAAACAGCAAAGGATATATTTTAGCAAAGTGTTAGCAAACATTCAATGACAAATTTGCTTAGATATTCCTATGCTGCAACCCTTTTTTAAGAATCAATTTTAGTAAACTATTAATAGAATAAACATTTCCTGATACATCTTGTAGTAATTGTCTCAGACCTGCTATTTGGCTATTTTACATAAATAGCATTTTATTTATTTCTCTAATTTGTTCTTTCCCACATGCATTTCTAGATAGTTACAAGTGTCTTTTCTTTCTCTTAGCCATTACCTACATATGGATTCTTAATTGCATATGAATGTCTTTCTTCATTACATTTTGTATATACAGAAACGAAAAGTACATGTAGTATTTCCACACTCATCCTGAGATCTCCTCAATACATTTAAGAGATCTTTGGCTTTCAGTAACTCCAGTTTCTCAACATTCACACACTCATTTATTAAACAAACTAGGGCTAGCTTCATGTGCATAGAACCAGCGCAGTTGTTTAGAAGAACCTTACACTTAGTTTAATGTTCTGTTATTGCCATCTTGAAATTCTTATTAATTTTTTAAAAAGGAGCCTTGTATTTGCATTTGGCACTGGGCACCACAAATTAGGTACCCTGTCTATCTAATACTTGTAAATTACATGAAATGAACAATAATGGAAAACTATGTATAAATATGAATAGTAGTTATCATTAGATGGTGATTGTCCTAGTCTATTTGTGCTGCTGTAAAAAATTACCTGAGACTTGGTAATTTACAAGCACCAGAAATTTATTTCTCACAGTTTGGGAGCCTGGGAAGTCCAAGAACAAGGCCCTGGCAGGTTCAGTGTCAGGTTAAGGCCCCTTTCTTAGAGATGGCACCGTTTAGGTATTCTCACATGGCAGATAGGATGGGAAGGGCAAAGGAGATGAACACTGTGTCCTCACGTGGCAGACGGCAGAAGAGCAAAAAGGCCTAAACTAATTCCCTCCCCTCTTTTATAAGACACTAATCCATTCATGACAGCAGAGTTGCATGCTGGCGTCTTTTTATTAAATAGTTCTAGGATCTTGGGGGTATCCCTGCCCCCACAGCTCCACTAGACATTGTCCCAGTGGGTGCTCTCTTTGGTGCCTAACCTCTATGGCTCCATAGGCATTACCCTCGTGGGGGCTTTCTGTGGAGGCCCTACCCTGTGATAGTTCTCTCTCTGGGCTCTCTGGAGCATCCTTTGAAATCTAGGTAAAGGTAGCCATGTCTCCACAGCTCTCACAGTCTGTATGCCTGCACGGTTATACTGCAATGGATACCACCAAGATTTACTGCCTGTGACTTATAGAAAAGTGATATGAACTGTACCTGGGCCTTCTTGTACCACAGCTCAGCGGGTGGAGGAGTACTGCATGGAATATGGAAAGCAGAGACCTGAAGCTGCTCTGGGTGGTGAATGTTGAAGCCCCTCCTTTGACATAGCTCTGTCCCCAGACCTTGGCACTCTAAGACGGTGATGGGAGTGGCAGCACTAATAATCTTCAAAATGTCTCCAAAGATCATTCTTGCTTCATCTTGATGAATATCATCTGGCTTCTTTCTATCTATACTAATCTCCTTAAAATGGTTGCCTGGCCAAACCCTGAGAGTTTTCTCCCAAACATATTTTTACAACTTGACCAGACTGAGAATTTCCCAAATGTTTAAATTCTTCTTCTCTTTTAATTGTAAATATCTTCTTTAATTTATTTCTCTCTTCTCATACTTTACTATAAACAGTTAAGTAAGAGAAGCCATACATCATCCTGAGAACTTTGTTTAGAGATTTCTTCTTCCAAATATTCTTGTTTGTTGCTCTTAAATTCTGCCTTCCACCAAGCACTAGGACACAGACCCCATTCAGCCAAGTTCTTTGCCACTTTGTGACAAGGATGGCTCTTCATCTCATTTTCAATAAGATATTCCTCACTTCTTTCTAAATCATCATCAGAATGGCCTTTTCTATCCATATTTCCACCAACACCTTGGTTAAACCACTTACCTTATTCATAAAACTGATGCTCTCTTTACAGTTCTCCTCTTCTGAGTCCTCACCAGAATCACTCTCATGCTCTGTTCATGATGATCTAGACTTTTTCTAGCATGCACTGCCAAACTCCTCCAGGTTCTACTCATAACTGAATTCCAAAGTCGATTCCATAATTTTAGATATTTGTTAGCCTGGTAGCCAACATCTCTGGTATGAATTTCCATCTTGGTCTGTTTGTGCAGCTACAATAAAATACTTGAGACTGGGTAATTCATAAATAACAGAAATTTATTTCTTCAGAAGTCTGGAGGCTCTGGTAAGTCCAAAATCAAAACACCATCAGGTTTGACGACTGGTGAGGGCCCCAATCTCTCCTTCCAAGGTGGAGCTTTGTCCTACACATTCACATATGGAAGATTAGGGTTAAAGGGGCCAAATACCACCTGGGTGAAGGGCACACTTGTAACATTGACTCAAACTATACAGAAGCAAATTATATAACCAAAATGTGTATACCCCTGTAATATTTTGAAATAAAAAGGGAGGGACAAATACACATAGCAGAAGAGAATGAACCCACTTTTTCAAGCTTTTTTATAAAGGTCCTAATCCCGTCCATGAGGGCTCTGCCTTGATGATTTAATTAACTCCTAATGACTCCACCTGTTAATACCATCACATTAGCCATCAATTTATATCACATGAAGTTTGGGAGCCAGAGGCAAAATGCCATGATCTGAATGTGGCCTGCAAATTTCATATGTTTAAACTTAATCATCAATGTGATAGTATTAAGATGTGGGGCCTTTAGGAGGTGAATTAGTCATAAAGCCCTCTTAGATGGAATTAAGGCCCTTGTAAAAGCATTTGAGGGAGTCACTTTTTTCTCTTCTGATCTTCTGCCATGTGCAGACACAGCATTTTTCTTGTTTTGCCATTCCACGTTCTGCCATGTGAGGACTCATGACAAGGTGCCATCTTGGAAGAAGCGATTGTACTCTCCCAGACACCAAACCTGACAGCAGCTTGACCTTGGACTTCCCAGCCTTCAGAATGATGAGGAAATAAATTTCTGTTGTTTATAAATTACTCAGGGTCAAGTATTGTGTTATAGAAACAGAATGAACTGAGACAGTGATATGAAAAATGATTTAAATTCAAATAATTTAAATGTCTTTTCAACTTTCTTTATTTTCTAACTTTCCTGAACCTTAGACATAAAGAAGGATAAAAGAGTCCCATAAATCTCATGGTATTCAGCAACTAGAACTAGATAATTCTTTTGAGATTGAGGATTTTGGTCTATAATTGAATATGGCATTTTCTTTTGTGAGGGTACAGATAATTTTAAATTCAAAAGAAATTATACATTAAATAAAATACAGTATATAATTAACTAAGCAGGATCGTTTTGCCATTGGGTCCAGAAAAAAGTTCCTAAACGTTTTGAGTTCTCACAGTAGCACTGGATTGCCATGAATAGAAAATAATAAAATGACTCTTCATTTTATCCTATTTTGTTTCCTGAAGACCTTCTGCTTTATGTTTATTTCTATTTCACACATCCTGATTCATGACTTTTTTCTACCTAATTCTAAAATCTGGAAGAAAATTAACAAGAACCAACATTTGCTATTACATGAAGAATTTCATAGCATCAAGGTCTGAGTGTGAAAGAAACAAAATTGGTTCACAACAGCTGATAGATTTCATTTTCATTGCCATTTTTCAAAAACTGTATTTTCCTCCCAGATGGGTGAGATTCAGAAAGTAACTTTTTGATAAAGAAGGAAGAGGAGGAAGGGAAAGGGAGAAAAAGGAAGAGAAAAGGAAGAAGAAGGAGCAGGAGGAGTAGGAAGAAATTATTTTTCTTTTCTTTTTTTTTTTTTTTCTTTTTCTATTCAAGTTGCTATAGGCTTTTAAGGGTGAACATGGTATATATTGTTTTTCATTCATTTTCATTTTTCTTCATGAACTGAAAGTAATTTATCTCAATACTAGCATACAAAACTCACTAACCAATGTGAGAACAAATTTGCAGTACTTCCTTCAATCTTTCCCTGGAACACCATATATGATACAGACATTTAAGGGGAATATTATAATTTTATACTCATTTCTAGAAATAGCCACCAATCAGGTATTTAGACAAATGGCTTTGCCCTTCTTTGAATTACAAGGAAGGAATAAGAAAGTCAACAGAACTAATGTTTAACAGTGTAGCCACTGGTTCTGGACTGTTTAGGTCAAATACATAGTCATGCAGCTTTTTGGCAAATAACTTATACCCCTCTCTGAGCTTCAAGTTCCTCATTTGTGAGATGGAAATGATAACAATAGACTTACCTGAACTAATGCATGCAAGAAAGCTAGAATAATTCTTGGCACTTCTAAAACCCCTAAAATGTGTGAGCAAGTATTATGTTTTTTTTCCATTTAAAAATAACTTTATTTTTTAAATTATACAAAATCATGTTCTGAAAAAGAAACTTCAGGTTAAAAGATATAAAAATATTTATAACATTAATCTTAGGGGAAAGGATTGAGTAATGTCTTATATGTATTATTTTATGTCTCGTAGAAGTCTGTGGGCTACAAATTACAGGAATCTTGCTTTATTTATTATTTTACCTCCACCTATTTCTGAACACATTGTCTGTACTATAGCTGGTTATCAATCAATGAACAATGAAAAAATGGAGAACCTGGAGTTTTCTATAATTCTATAGCATTCTGTATTTCTGCTCCAATCATTAACCTTGGTATTTGAAAAAACAATTCAGAAATACCCCTTGAGAAGTACCAGCTAAACACACCTCTTTGTTTCTTACAAAGGACAAGTATATGACTATAAGGGATTTGGAACAAAGAGAAGTAATAGGAGAAAAGAGAAGAAGAACAAAGACCAAGTCTCATCCTTCTAAAAATGTTATTTCCACTCATATGTTGAGATTCCAGTCATGCTTTCCATTGATAAAAAAAAAGAATTTGCGTATTTCTTTATTATAGGAGAAGAAAAAAATCAGAAATATGTGTTCTTCCACAATCCTTTTGATAGATAAAATAATGCTTCTCACTTACTTGTTGACTTTGGCATCTGAACTTCAAGATAAAATGTTATATTTACTGACAAAAAATACAAGGGGCCATTCTCTAATGTTATAAAAATTGTAATTTCATACAATGCTGGTACCTATTCTCCATAGTTAAGAAAGATCATAGACAAAATTTTATCCTCTACACACACCAAAGCAAATTATTCTTTACAAAGAGATGAGCTTATGCATTCATTGGAAGGATATGAATAATCTAAAAATTGAATTTCAATGTTGTCGTAAATTCTAAAACTGTTGTCCTTGATTCTAAAACTTCAGTTGAGCATCCATTAACTAATCTGTGCCAAATGATTTTATGTGAAGTCCAATTGCAGCAAACTCCACTATAATCCAAAACTCTAATAGAATTTGCTAAAATGAGGCAGGATCCTGTAAAATTTCCAGAGGATTATAGTTCAATAAATATTTTGGTACATTCTTTTGTATTACTTCAAAGTGGATCCTAGTCCATATTTATATCTCGTAATGTCAGGTACTGAACCTAGAACCAGCCCACTAGAGTGATACCAGCGATAAAGAATGGTTTGAACTGCGTGGGTCCTTCTGAGATTTTTTCTTCTGCTATTTCCACAAATAAAGTTACTGCTACGTGTGGAATATTAAGTGTGGCCCACTTCTGAAAACTGGTCAATTGGCGAGATTTCCTAGCTAATGGAGACCTAAAGTATTTGCACAATTTAAAGAAATGATTCTCAAACTTGGCCATGCATTGGAATCAACTGAATGGCTTGCTAAAATACAGGGAAAAATGGTCACTTCTAACAAGTCTCCAGGTACTGATTATGGTGATGCTGGTCTGGAGACCACACTTGAAGACCAGCTTATTTATTTATTTATTTATTTAGAGACAGAGTCTCACTCTGTCACCCCAGCCAGAGTGCAATGGCATGATCATAACTCACTGCAACTCAAACTCCTGGGCTCAAGCTATCCTCCCACCTCAGCCACCTAGAGTGCTAGGATTAAAGGCATGAGCCACCACGCCCAGCCAAGAACACCCCATTTAAAGAAACGTATCTTAAAGTGGAGTCTACCCCTGGCTTCATGAGAGTAATAAGCTGTGCTTAATAAGATGAAGATTCCCAGATAACACCCCAGACTTACTGTATGAGAATATTCAGGATGAGGCCCAGATATCTGAATTTTTAACAAGAATTCCAGATTATTCTGTTGCACACTACAATTTGGAAACCACTCTTCCTCTGTGCAATTCTGGTATCATGCATATTCTCTAACATATAATGTGTTTTCACAACTCTGTGTAATGTCCAGGGTTCCCTGTGGTAAGATTGCTTTTCTTCTTTTCCTCTGCTTGACAATTTTTTTTTCATTCTTCCAGACCCAGTACAAATGTTACTGCCCAATCAGGTTCATTGCCTGCTGCTCAAGAGGAAGGCAATACACTGAGACAGCAGGGGTTACAGCAGAGACAGGGTTTAATATCACAGGCACCATATGAGGAGATGGGAGAAATTTCTCAAATCTATCTCCCCAAAAATTGTGAAGAAAGGGTCTTTAAAGACAAGTTGGTGGGCAAAAGGCTAGGCAGTTGGGTTCAAGAAGGAACCATAGGGGTATAGAAATTGTCTTTGCTGAATTGATTCTTAGGTGGGGGTTGCACTACCAGTTGAGTGAGTTCCTCGGTATGGGCCACTGGTCTGGGTGGGTGAGCCCTTCCACCTGCATGCAGGGTCTGGAACATATCTCAAAAACTAGCTTTAGGTTTTACAGGGGCGATATTGTCTATGGGATCAATGAAAAAAGTTAAAAATCTTTATGACCATCAGCTATATGACTCCTGAGTAGTAATTAAAGGAAAGCGAACAAGGGGGCCGGTTATTATCATGATTTTTAGCTATTCCTGTGCCTTTGCAAAGTTTTATGCCCTGACCACAGTTCTTACCATGCACCCCTTTATTAATTTGTAAAGTGCGGTTTCACAAATATCTCTTCTTTATAAGACTTCCCTTCCCTGTCAGGGAGATTAGTTTCTCAGTCAGTTCTAGTAGCAGTCACAGCAGAATATGTTCACATGTTTCTTTCCATTGACAAAAGATGAGGTTCTAGAGTAAGAAAGAGAGCAATGCATTTTTCACTGAGTTTTGCATCATTAGGTTTGGGATACTTAAGTCATCAGGAAGATACTGTTGACTCTAAGAAAACTGAAGAGGTATAAACTTAAAAATTTGAGAAAACTCCTAATTTTTTCAATATAGGAAAGTTTGCTTCCGATAGTTATAATCACTGAACTATAAGGATTATATTTCCTGACAAAAAAATTCAAAGGACCGCTCTCTAATGTTACCAAATTGAACACGTGAGAATTTTTGTTTCAGTAAAAGCTGTTTTCTGAAGGTACTTTTAGTGAATGTTCATGTGCAAACACATGATTGTTCACCTTTTCAGACCTTTCCAAAACTTCTTATTGGCTTTTTAAGGAATTGGGTGGTCTATTTAAACAGTTTATGCAATCTTCATTTGCCAATATGCTCCATTTGTCTAATTGTAATAGCTGCTGCCTTAGGTAACATCTGTTCTCTATTAACTCTTCTGAAAGACATTTTGAAGGGTCGTAAGGATCAAAGGTGTGATACACCCAGAGACTTGGCCTAAAAAACTTGCTCAGTGGATTATGATGTGATTTTCTGTCCTAAGAAGCTTTAGGTAGTATGGCATGTCTACTGCTCAAAAGAAACTGAGGCGGGGTTTAAATATGATATAATCATTAACAGCACAGAGTAAAAATTTGAATAATTCCAAGCTCTTACCATTCCAATTTCACTTCTATTATAATGAAAATGATTTGCTCAGTTGGTAATTATTGCTGTGGTTACTTCCTTTCTTCTTTCCCCATTGAGACAGGGAGCATCAACAAACAAAGGCAAATATGAACACATTAGAACAAGAAACAGGGAAGCTACCCCAATAATGAAAAAGAACACTTTGGCAGGACTGGTACATTTCAACTCCTCAGAGATCTGAAGTATAGTTCCTTATGGATTCATTGTAACATTAATGATTTGCTCTCCTATTTACAATGTATGGTGGTTATCTATGTAATGTAGTAAATAAATATTGACTAAAGAAAACATGATAAATACACATAAAATAATTCTGGTGCTCAAAATTAAGGTTAACTCTGAACAAAAATATGCACCAATATCAAAGCTGTTTTATTATTTGTTTAAAATTTCCACATTATTTATAATATGCTAGTGAAGTAATTATAATCCACCTTTCTAAATACTGGCAACACTGGGCACTTCACTTATGTTTTATTGAATGATTGTAATTCATCCCTAGCAGCTAACTTATTGAGGAGAGTCACTACAAGTGTTTATAAAATGAATTTGTAAAGGCAACTTCCTTTAGGTTTTAAGACCTGAATTCTAAATGGGAAACAAGAAGAATTATTGTTACTGCCAAGTCTTGTTAACTTCAGAATAGATACAAACATTGAGATGTCTCAACTCTCTCTAGAATTCTCTGTGGCAAAATGATACATTGGTTTTTCATGATGGGTTTCTGTAACCCTGCCTGAGTTTATCCTAGGAATATCACTTGTGGTAGGTTCCTTAAAACTTTCAGGATGGCAGCTGATCATGCCAGAAAGACTAACCACACGATAAGAGCATTGAGGTTTTGAGCCAGGTGATACCAGCCCAGCCTCCAAAGTGAAAAAGGAAACTGGAGATTGAGTTCAATTTTGTGGCCAAAGATTCAACTAATCATGCCTATGTAAAGAAACTTTCATAAAATGCTGGATATCAGCGCTCAGTTAAGCTTCCTGGTTGGTAAACACATCGGTGTGCCAGGAGGGTGATGCATCCTAATTTCACTGATTCCACTGAAAAGGACACAGATGCTCTGCATCTGGGACCCTCCAAATCTTGCCCCCTGCGTACCTTCTTTTGTATTCTTATAATAAAACCATAATATAAATGTCACTGTCATGAATTCTGTGAGTTGTTCTAGTGAATTATCAAACACCCAAATTTGTAGTCATTTGTCATAAGTGTGGTTGGCCTGGGAAGTCCCAAACTTGTAGCTTGTGCCTGAAGTGAAGGCCCTTGTAAGGAACATTAAATTGTGCAATTAAGCTAACCTAGGGGGCTAGGCTTGGCAATTGTGCTTCATGATGAGCTTGTAGCAAGGCTGCAGGTTTGGTTCAATTTTGCTCTACTTTTGTTTATTCTACGTGCTGGGTTTTACTTTTGGAGTAAGATATGGATTTTCTTTAGAGGTAGGAATAATGACCATTTTTTAAATGACAAATCTCAGGAATGAAGGAATTTCTCAATTTTTTCTAAGATTATGGAAAAAATATGATCCCAGGTTGGAATTTTATTTCCTTCTCTCAAAATTCTGTTACATAACCTAGCAGTTGTCTGTGGGTATAACTGACTTATCAGATGTGAGCATTTTGTTATGGGTATTTCACACTGACACTATAGGCACATTGCAAAAAGAAAAAGAAAAAAACAATGACAGACTTATTGCACACTTTCAGAATTGCACTTCCTCAGCTACTATTTCCATAAATCTTGCTCAAAAGATCAAAAAAGGTGATTTCATGAAAAGTGATTTATTTTTCCTCTCTGTCATGCACAAAGGTGGTAAATGGGGGTAGGAAAATAAACTGATTACCAATTCTTTATGGTGGGGCATGAGTTAACTTTTTCATGACACAACTTGAGTTTTTTTCACGCTGAAAAGCCAGCAAGTAATATTCCCCCAAGTCCTTCCGGGCAACACATCACACAAAACCATGTCCAGAAGTCCTTATAAAATGTACTTCCTCCTTTCCCTTGGTCCCTGTCTTGGGATTAGTAGATAATGAGTACAGCAAAGTAGGTCACACAGTCCTGACCTTGTGAGATACAGCTCATAATACTGAAATGTCATGGCTGGGAAAAAAATGGGGATCATCATTTTCTCATCCTGACATTTTTCCACATCATAACTCACAGATACTTCATTAAAGATCAAAAATGAAATAGAGTAATAAGACTATATTGACAGCCATAGTAAATAAAATTAAAATCTATGTAATATATTTGAACTTGGGTCATGACATTAAAGTTTGGGATTTGATATTAGGTTACATAGATATTCATCATGAAGAAATTTAAAATATACAGTAACTGCACACAGAGGAATAAAAAAGTAAAGAAAATGTTTGCAATCTGGGCTGTTATTAACTAAGGTAGTGTTGGTAGTGAGAAGCACCTCCTTTCCCTAATCTCCATAGGGTTAATTGTAGATTTCAAGTGAGATATAAATACATATATATATGTGGGTGTGTATATATAATATATATAAAGATATATATAAAGATACATAAGAACCTATCAAATTAAGAAGAACTGAAAATCATTCATCAGAACAAAACATTTTTTTATCCTTTAAGAGACAGTATTAGCAAAGCATTTTTTTTCAATAGAACCACACTAACAAAAAGAATTATCTCTTTCTCTTCTATGCTATCATGCTTTATAAATGTTTTCTATTCCTTTTATCCCTGTTGACAACCCACTACACCTCATTCTGACATTATTCAATAAAGTCTAGAGAAGTCCATAGGCTGGGTAACTTTCCTATCTCCATCCTCAGTCCCGTGGTTCCCTGTCTAGTATCTCAGTAGCATCAGAGTAACCTGAGGGACATGAGGCAAACTTTGGTTATATTTTTGCCCTTACAGCTCATTGCAACATTTTTTGGTTTTTTTCACTGAGCTTCTTTACTTGATGGATATGACTTGACACAAGCAAGACATGGAAGGGAATTTGGGAATTTTCCTAAAGAGGTTATTGACTGGAAAAGAAATTGAAGATGTATTTATGTTGTCATAAATGAAGGTTATGAGATGATAACTGTTCTGAAGCTACCAAGATAGCTTTTTCTCATCAGAAATTTTATATTTACATTTGGAAAATATGAAAATTGAAAATACATAGCATTTGTTGAGGCATATAATCAGAATATTTTGAATACTTGAACAATTTTGAAATTCTACATATCAAATAAATATTTTCCCTGATTTGCAAATAATTGAGTGTTTATTTGATTACATATAATTTCTGGTTCAAAGACTTACATCCCTGTCTGTTTACATAAAATAGTAAAATTTCTAGAAATTTTCCAACTCAATTCAACAAACACTTATGCATTGTTTTTAAATAGCTAGGTGCTTGCCTATGCATTTTTCTGTATCATTTATTTTCTTTTTTTCCAGTTAGCTCAAACATGCTCAAGAGCACACATATAACTCACCATGTGCTTGATTAACTGTCTGTCTGTGTTAAACTCCAACCAAATTACTCAGAAATGAGAGACAGAGACTAATACAAAAAATACCCTCATGGTTATTTTGCCCAAGTGAAGCCATATGAAATATTTACCTACCAAGAGAAAATTGCAAAATGATAATAAACTACATTTCCCCTAGCACTCACTAGAAAAGCTGCCCTGGTTAATGGAGAAGTAAGGGTGTATTCAGGACAGAAAGTGTTAGAAAGGTGGTATGTTTTTTTTTCCCTCCTCTCTTCACTCCTTCTCTTTTTCCTTCCCCCTTCACTTTTCTCTCTTTCCTTCTCTCTCCCCCATCTGCCTCCCTATCTATGTACAGAAATCCCCCCTGTTAATGGAGAAAGCTAAAGGCCATGAATTTCAATTACTGTATTATTTTTCTTTCACTTATGAAAGGCAATAACAGAAAAGAATTGGAGAAGTTTTTACTAATTTTATGTTCACATGTAAATTATATTTTCATGCAGTGATGAATGACATTAACATGATAGCACAGATATTCTAATTTCAGGATTATAAAATGTTTCTAAAATTAAGGAAAATACAGCTAATAGTAATAGTTAACTTTATTGAGTAATGTGCTAAGTGGTATGTGTGCGTTATCTATTTTAATGTACAAAAAATTATTTTTTGAAATAACTACTTTTTTTTTTATTATAAATGATAATATGGAGGCTCAAAGATGTTCTTGTCCAATGCCAGAAAGCTAGAAAATATCAGAGCTGGTGTAGAAACCTAAGAATCTATTTCAAAGCACTTTCTCAGTCAGTATACACATACTACCCTTCATGTATTACAGTAAATGAATTTGGTGAGGAGTATTCCAAAAGCAATGTCCAAGATGTGTCTCACGGATCTTCGTGATAATGTTTTCCTAAATGCAGAAACATTCAAAATGATGATTAGTGTTACAGTTTAAGATACTTCTTTATAATTAAATTCCTTTTAAAGCAATCAAGTGGAAATCATTCCTATTTTAAAAATGTATCATCACAACAGCACACAAATTTGCTGTTGTTAAGTCTTGTATTTGTAAATCATTGAAAGTGATGTCTATTTTGTTGGTCAGAACATATAATTGAAGTAAGTGTACCAAAAAATATTGAAGACCACAATTATACATGTCAAAGAGTACAAGGATTTTGAAAATTGCCAAAGATGTTCCACAATCAATGTCGATCATTTTCTGCCAGATTCCTCAGTCACAGCTTACTCCTCTTCTCACGAATGGGATCACTTAAGCCATACATGAAATTCCTGTTCTTATCTTTTTTCCGACCTGGTTCCCAGCTTAGTTCTAAAATGTTTACATTTTACCATACTTGATACATTTCTACACCTTTGTGAAATACTTGTAACTATCACTAAAACTCCATCATTTCCCCATTCTATTCTCCTCCCACCCTGAGGTAGACAATCTTAAGATTAGCATGAATGGGTATTTTCAATATATTTTGATACATATATGTGTTATTTTATAAGAAGACAATAGTAAAGATAAATATAAATGCTATCAGTTGCAACTTGCTCATTATACTCAGTGTTGTATTTGTAAAAGTGATAGTGTTTATACATCTAATTTTTGTTTACTTATTTTTATTTTACGTTATCCTTTTGTTATACCACATTTTACCTCTTCTGTTTTCAAACATTTTTTGTTAAAACATATTACATTAAAAACTTTGTTGCGTGTCATCCTTTGCATATGTACCCAGGTTCCTCAAGATAACATAAATTTGCAAGGTCCATCCATGGGCCACTAGCAACGCCTGACAGTTCCTGTTTCTTCCCATCTTCCTCAACATACTCCCCTCTCAGATACCAACCCAGGGGGTATGAAATGATACCACATTGTCATTTTGTATTTCCCTGACTACTAAAGAGGTTGAGCATCTTTTCACATCTGTGGATCACTCTTGGTTTTTTGTTAATAAATGCCATATTTATATACTATGCTCTTTTTTTTTTCTAATGCACTGTTTTGGGAATGTGATGTATATTGAGGAAACAAAGTTCTTCATATGCATTGCAAACATATTCTCTCATCTGGAGGCTTGTCTTTTAACTTTGTAATTGTAACGAGTTATTTTGCTTTATAGAAATTTCTCTTTAATGTAATCAAATTTATCAGCATCCTCTCAAGATCTATACCCTTTGAATTTTATTTAAGCAATCTTTTCACAGTTTAATGAAATAAAAATTCTTCACATTTTTTCTTCTAAATGTATTACAATTTTTTCTCATATTTAGATTATTTTTTTAATTGTTATAAGTATAATAGTTGCATATCTCTATATGGTACATGTGTTATTTTGACACAGGTATACAATGTGTAACAATCAAATCTGGGTAATTGGGCTATCCATCGTCTCAAGCATTTATCATTCTTTATGTTAGGAACATTCCAATTCCACTATTTTAATTATTTTAAAATATAACTATTGTTGACTATAATCATCTCAATGTCCCATCAAATTTTATGCATTCTAACTATTTAACTACATTTTTTCATCCATTAACCAGGCCCACTTTATCCCTTCCTCCTCACTATCCTTCTTAGACTCTTGCCCCCATCATTCTTCTTTCTTTCCCCATAAGATCCATTTTTTTAATATTTAGCTCCCACATATGAATGAGAATATGGAAGATTTGTCTTTTTGTGCTTGGCTTATTTCACTTAACATAATATTCTCCAGTTCCATCCATGTTGTTGCAAATGGCAGGATTTCATTCTTTTGTGAGGCTGAATACTTTTCCATTGTGTGTATGTATAGCATTTTCCTTATCCATTCATCCATTGATGGACATTTAGATTGATCCCAAATCCTGGCTATTGTGGATAATGCTGCAATAAACATAGGAGTACAGATATTTTTTTGATATATTGATTTTTCCTTCCTTTGGATATGTAGCTACCAGTGGGATTGTTGGGTCATATATAGAATTTACAGCTCCTGAATTTCTTGCTTGATTTTTTTTTATTATTTCAATCTCTTTGTTAAGTTTCTCTGATAGGCGTCTGAATTTCTTCTCTGTGTTGTCTTGAAGTTCATTGAGCTTCTATATAACAGCTATTGTGCATTCTTTGTCTGAAAGGTCACATGTCTACATCCCTCTGGGATTGGTTACTGGTGCCTTATTTAATTTGTTTTGTGAGATCATGTTTTCCTGGATGTTCTTGAAGCTTGTGGATGTTTGTTGATGTCTGGGCATTAAAGAGTTAGATATTTATCTTAATCTTCACAATCTGAGCTTGTTTGAACTTGTCCTTCTTGAGAAGGCTTTCTATGTATTCAAAGGGAATTGAGTGCTATGATGTAAGTCTTTGGTCACTGCAGCCATATCAGCACAAGCAGGGTCCCCAAATCCAGTAACACTGAGACTCTTGCAAACTCCCGATGGTACAGTCCTTGTGGACTTGGGTAAGATATGAGAGAATTCCCTGGATTACTAGGTAAAGTCTCTCATTCTCTTCCCACACTCTCCCCCCCGCCCAGTAAAAAGAGCCTCACTCTTCATGCTGGGGTGCTTGGAGATGGGAGAGGAGTGACATAAGCACTCCCTCATAGCCACCGCAGCTGGGACTGTGCTGGGTCACAGTTGCCATTATCTATCTATCTATCTATCTATCTGTCATCTATCTGTATGTATATCTATATATCCTTATGGTCCTCCTTCTTCAGCTGGACCCCAACTGACACTTAAGCCAGTAGAGGAAATAAATCAAAATACTAAAAAAAAGAAAGAAAGAGAGAGAGAGAGAAGAAAGAAAAACAAACAAGCAAAAAAAAATGTAATCTGAGAGATCCAAGGATGGAATGAGGCCTGTGACAAATCTAACTACTTTACAAATGTATGATACAGTCTCACTGAGGTGAGTGAGGCATATAGAAACTGGCCTAAGTAACTTTAGGAAACAGTGATTTTAGTGGTTACTGTTAACTAAAACAACAAAAAGACTGTACATAAACACTGTAGTCCAGTTAGTAAATTTATTTCTCGCAGAGGTACAAGTTAACTCTTCTGAAACTACTTTTCATATATACTACACTTGAACAAATAAATAGATATATTGCAGATAATGGGAGCCAAGTGTCTCACTGTCATAGATGAAAATTACAAATCAGCAAGGGATGATGCCAGAATGAACCCTGTTGTACTAGGTTTAGAGATGATATTATGAACCCATACATATATTAACACTTATAGATAGATAAGGTAATAATTAGAGATGATTATATACATGTTAGAATAAACATAGACATAGATTAGTATAAATACTTACATTCAACTCATTGAAACTTCAGAATAATACAGAGTTTTATTAATATAATGATTCACAAAACAGAAAGCTATGGGCATGTTTTCCTCATGCTATAGATACATCTTCTTGTTTCTTTGATACCATGGAGATAATTCCCTTGGGTAAAAAAAATGTAAACATGTAATTCTTCTAAAGGACTTGTATAAATATTTCTTTAGGTTAAATGTATGGCTCACAAAACATCTGTTCAATTTGAATGTAGCCATATATCTACCCTTTAAGGTATAGATTTTCTATAAAAGATCAATCTAACACATTATCATGTAAAATATATTATTATTATGTCACAGGAAAGGTATATTGATCCTGTAGAAAAAGATGTGTAGTTGAAATCTATATATCTGGACTCAACACAGGCTCCACAATTACTTATTTGAGAATTTTAAATCATTTTATCAATTAGGCAGTTTCCTCATTTTCACTTTGGAATAAAATACCAATCACATGAGGTTATTGTTAGGATTCTATAACATTATCTATGTGAAGGATATAATTTTAAAACCTACAACCTAAAAGTCTCTCCTTGATGTGAAGTGAAGGTAAATCAAAAGTTGCAGACATTCATTGATCATCTGTTATAACAGAGTGCTTTTCTAGATGTTGGATATATTTTTGGAGGAAATAATCTCCTTGGAAACATAAGATAATTTTACAGATAGAAAAGACAGTATCACAGTTATCCCTCATTATCCACTGGGGATTGCCTCCAGTGCCCTCCTGGATACCAATATCCATGGATGCTCAAGTTCTTTATATAAAGTGTTATAATATTTACATTCAGCCTACACACATTTTCCCCACATACTTTAAATCGTCTTTGGATTACTTATGAGTCCTAATACAATGTGAGTGCTATACAAATAGTTGTTATACCGTTTCTTTTAAAATTTTTGTCATTTTTTTGTTATTGTATTGTTATTTTTTCCCCAAATATTTTCATCCCCTGATTGGATGAATCTGTGGATGTGGAATCTGCAGATAAGGAGGGCTGAGTGTACCAAAAGAAGGAGACTAGAAACTGAGCATGTAGAATTTAGAGAAAATTGTGATCATGTCGACAAGATCTTTCCACCATGTTTGAAAATGACTTTATTGACCCATAAATTGGATGTAATCAGGCCTTTAAGTAATCTTTCCAGTTGTGGCAATAGTTTGACTTTGATTCAATTAAACTCACTTTTCCACAGTTTAATTTTCAACACTGCCTTTCTTTCATTAAAACCTATAGGATAGTCATGGAATACAAAAAGATTGATATGAAGTTATATTTAAGTACTTGGTATACCATAAGGATACTAATCATATTTTTGAGTACAGGAATACCTCATTTTATTGCATTTTACTGTATTACACATTGCAGATATTGCATGATTTTATAAATTGAAGGCTGGTGGCAAGTCTACCGCAGCCATTTTTCTAACAGCATGTGCTCAGTTTGTAAATATTTTTTAGCATCATTTTTAATTAAGGTATGTACATTTTATTTTAGACATAATGCCATTGCACACTTAATATACTACAGTATAGTGTAAGTATAACTTTTATGTGTACTGGGGAACCAAAAAATCTGTGACTCACTTTATTGCAGTGATCTGGAATCCAACCTTGCTGAGATATGCCTGTAATTGCATCTTTAGGGAGGTAAATGAACCAAGGCGCACTTAGCCAGATATCCTAGCTATTTGGGAATCCTTTCTATGTTACTCCAGCCTATGTGTAAATATCTTTTTTTTTATTGGTATGGAGATTATATATTTCAGAAACTCAATCTGATTCTGTTCAACCAAAAGCAACTATGTTAGAAAAAAACAAAATACATATGGCATTATTGCAGTGTAAATGTTGAAATATTTTATTCACTTTATTTCTCATAATAAACTATATGAAAAATCAGATAACGTGGCTTTCGTAACAAAGATCTCAACTACAATCATCCAATCATTTCTCTACATTTAATTAAAATCCAAGTTCTTAATTTAGGGATGTAATACAGCACTTTAATTCTCTTTTAATAGTTGGATACCTGCCTTAAATGCTCTTGCACCACCTCCAGCCATTGCTGGCTCTACCCCCTCATTGTAGGTGGGACTGACACTTTAACTTTCCACTCTTCTCAGCCTCACCACCTATTGCCTCATCTTTGCTCCAGGGCTTTTCAAATGAACCTATGTGAATGGCCAGGAGAATTGGGCAACCTGGAAGTGCAAGTGTTAGAGCACCCCAAGGGAACTTTTGACCACTGAAAGATGGTTGGTAATGGGAAAATGTTCACCACTTTACTGCATTCAGTGAATAACTAATTTTTTTTCTATATAGCAACTGAGAGGGTTCCAGGAGGATCTGGTCAAACGCCCACAGTGGACATCACCTTTATTCTATAGCTTTGTATTAGTTTTACCTCCTTGCCTCTTTTATATTTATAATTCATTTTCTCTGGGGTCATGTCCCAAAATAAACTACCTGCATACTAGCTCTGGTCTCAGACTCTGCTTTCCAGCTCAAACACAAACTAAGACATTGGGCTTAAAGTTTCTTTCTTTTATAAAAAACAAATTATGATTATATATTTTATGAAGTAATTTAATGTGCCAAATATACACAAATCATTTTAATTTTGCCTACAGTCATTGTCCATTCTATACTTTTAGAATTTAATTATTTCCAGTCTTACAGGGCAGTAAATTGATCATTACTTCATATGAAGTATGATCAGTAATGCTAGCCTGAAGATAAATGGAGGTTTTATTTCTGGTTTTTTTTTCCCTGTCAGTAGAATAAAAGATATGAAATATAGCTAACATGTGTGATAAATAAGGACTGAGTATATGAGAACAGAATTTTTTTAAACTTTTTTTTTTTTTTTTTTTGAGACAGAGTCTCCAGAATTTTTTTAAACAGAGGCAGGAATAGGATAGAGAGAGAAGAAAAGCAACTACAGGTCTCAACATTTCTCTTGTTAAGCAATAATGGCAAATTCACATTTATAATTTTATATGGTTTGATAACTGATTTTAGGTGCTTTTCATATTTCTGTGCCTCAATCTTCAGGATTTTCCTTTTATTTATTATTTTACTTCTGTGCTTTATAGAAATCTGGTGTAACAAGATAAAATTTTATATTGTTCATGGTTTTTTGGTTTCAAAAGTAAAAAATCTGAAGTGTGTATAATATAACCTATAACATATCCCTGTAAGCATAAAGTATTCCTTGGTGATATACATTTAGATTTACAGGTTCTGACATTTGAAATCAACAGTGATGTGATTTTTCTGAAATATAAGTGTTCACTGAAATGGTGAAATAGTAAAAAACTCAAAGGTGATATAAAACCAAAAGAATCATCAGAGAATATTTAAAATAAAAATATATTTTTAAAGCAGAATATTTTATTTGCATTTGTTAGCTGGTGAACTTTAAACATGTGAGGTGGCAGACACTTTCCTGAAAAGCACTGTGATCATTAAAAGTTTATTATGAGCTAGTACATTTTTGCTGCATCCAAAACTCAACTCAAATATTGAGTGTCTTCCTTCTGATAATTGTACCCAGAATGATAAAGTCAGTTTCATTCAGTACTGATGCATTATGTGCCCCATACATCAGATAAAACTAGACTAAAATTCTAGCTTCATAGTTAACAAATGATCTTAAAATACCAGGAAGGACTTATTTATCCACTCACATCTAATCATCCATGTGAATATTTGTAAATTTTGAACATTTAAAATTGTCACAGATTAACATTTGCTCTAGGACAGATTTATTCATCAAGTCCTTTCTTTTTACCTATTATAATTCCTAGTAAAATACAACAACTATCTGTGTATGAATGGATGAATGAAAGAGCAAGTGAGGTAAAGCTGAGTTCTCGAATATTTTCCTTTGTTTTTTCTTCAGGTATATCTGAGTCAAATAACTTAGTCTAGCTCACTTTTTCCAATATCATTTGCTTCAGCCACAGTCATATGATAATATATAGACCTCATGTTAAGAGATAATCTCAATTTAATTTGAATCATTCACAATGATTCCCAAATATTCAAAGGATTGCTTATTTTTTGCAACTAGTTTTAATGGATGGACTTGTCAGTAAATATATACTTGGTAGACAATATAATGTCATGGCTCTTACTTCAAAAATGATGCTACAAACTTATAAGGGCAAAAATGCCATTGCCTTTTAGATTTAGGTGCAATTTCATGTACAGTCTCTACCATTCCCCAAATAAAGGGTGTACAAAATTAAAATGTGTCTAACTGAATACTGTCTGAGATGGCTCCAACAAGTAAAATTCAGCCTAGTTGAAGCAGCTAGTTTGGGACTACCAATACTATCAGTATTCTAATCCATGTTTCAGGACAAATGGAAATGATCTGATGCCAAACTCTCCACACTTTACATTTTAATAACAAAAATATTCAAAAAGCAATCTTGATATTTGATAAGAAAATGAAAATATTTACAAATTTTCCATAAAACTATTTGAAAATTAAATATTTTCTTCCAACAAAATTTACTCCATTCCATTTTTCCTTGACAATGTATACTCATACACTCCTCCTCCGTTATGTCATTTTTAGCTCATTACTGTTTTTTACTCATATGAAATTATTGATTTCTAATGCAAATGCAAGACAGCCAGAAAAGTAAAAAATGTATAAATATAATTTAAATTAGCAATTTATATTTTCTCAATTTCCAGTATTTTCATTTTTCATGTTTAATCTACTACTAAATATGTTGTTTCCCTAAATAAAATTATTAAAGTTACTCAAGAACCTAAAGGAGTTTTACGTATTTCGAGTAAAATAATGATAATCACTATCATAGGATTATTTATCACTTTTAAAAGAAAAATATTATTAATATACAATTTTGTTAGAAATAAAAACTCAATTTTATCATAAGAGCTTCAAGAGGGAAAATCTCATATGTTAAGTTCATTCTAGTAACATTTCTACATTGTATGTCTTTTAACTTGAAATTTATCTTATTTACATGCTCATATGTTAGAAAAATGTGTAAAATTAAAGGAAAAGAAAACTCAGAAAAAAATCACCTCTAATCCCAACACAGAGATTACTTTTAGAATATTTTTTAATATCTTGAATGTTTCTTTGCAAGGTAAAACTAAGTCTATATAGGAGTCTATATATATAAGTCTATATATGAGTCTATATATATATATATATTTATATATATATGATATGTGGCAAAAATCCAAGCACTTCAAAAAAAAAAACTATCTTTTTTCAAAACATTTCTTCTTCAAAAGGAAATTTCAGATGAACATTTTTCCCAGTTAGTAAAAGTCATTGATGAGCAGGATGATATATAAGAATCATTTGAAGAACATGCAGCTTTTATAGACCTATTAATTAATTAATACAATGAAAGTTTCTCTGACTTTGGGAATCATGACATCACACTCAACTTAGCATTTCAGCCTGACCTAGTTGATATTACCAAGACACCCAAAGAACTACAGATGGAATTGATTGAGCTCTCAATAGATGACATTTTAATGTCATTGTTTTATATTAAGAAAGATACAATTGAAATTTTCATATAAAAATGCCCATACCTTTGGGAACATGCCCCAAAAATTCTTTCTTGGTTTTCAACCACTTATTGCTGCAAATCTACATTCTCTTACTTAACCCAAATCAAGATGCCTTTAAGGTCATCAATGACTGATATCCATCTAGAGGATCAACTGAAACTGCAGACCTTCATGCTGAAACCAAATATTCAAATGCTTTCCAACAAAAAGTAGACACACAAAAAATTACTTTAAAATTAACAGATAGTTTTCATTTTTTAAAATTGTTAAGTACATAATAGATTTTTACAAAATAATGTACATTTCTATGTATATCTAATTGAAGTTTCTTCAATGTTGCCCTATCTGATTACAGTTAAATTAATGTGGACTTCCAACATGAAAAGGTCCCCACCCCTGTCCAAGACCTTCACCTTTACTCACCACTCACTCCCTGACTCATCTAGAGCAAGATCCAGTCCTGCAAGCTCCATTCATGGTAAGTTCTCTATACAGGTGTACCATTTTTATCTTTTATACCATATTTTTACTGTACCTTTTTTCTGTGCTTAGGTATGTTTAGATACACAAGTACAAATACAAATACAATTGCCTACACTATTTAGTTCAATAATATGCTGTACAGTTTTGTAGCCTAGGAGCAATAGGCCATACCGTACAGCCTAGGTGTGTAGTAAGGTTATACTATGAATGTTTGTGTAAATCCACTCTGTGTTGTTCATACAAGGATGAAATCACCTACAGACACATTTCTTAGAAGATATCTCTGTCGTTAGGAGATATGTGACTGCATAAGAGGTAAACCAGAGAAAGCCCCAACTCCTCCACTATCCCATTTTCCCCCTGGCATGGCACCAGTAGGTGGTCAGGTGGACGAGCACAAACATGAGAGAGCCCCAACCCAAAAGCTCCTGTGGCTTTATAGGCTTTATAAACCTGAGTAGGGGCTGGAATAAGCAAGAGGGCACTTGGAGTCATAAAGTCCTGAGTGCATTAGATCCTCAGAACTTACTCATCTTGTAAATGAAAGTTTATATCTCAGACATTCTCAGCAACAACAACAAAAAAACAGTAACTATGTGAAGTGATTGTTATGTTAATTAACTTGATTGTGTTAATCATTTCACAATCAAATCATCACATTGTGTATTTTAAAAATACACAGTTTTATGTTTCAATTATATATCTGTAAAACTGAAAAAGAATTAAAAACTATTAAGTACTGAGTCACAACAAAGAAAACTGTCTTCAAACTTCTCCTCTCCACTGATAAAAGGACCCCCATAAAGTTCTGAGAAAACTGAGAGAAAGCCTTCTGGCAAAGGCCCCCTGTAAAGTGCCCTCCAAACAGAGGAGGCTGGGTTGGGAATGGAGTTGGTGGACCCTGAAACCTTGACAGCAGCTCCCCTCAGAGACTGTGATTCACGGCTGTGCCCCAAGTCTGGTGTGCGGAGGGTACTTTTCCTATCATGCCTTCCAGTTAAGATCTTTTTAATTGCCTATGGTTGGACCTGAAAAACCATACATAGGTATGTGTATTTCAGCTTGGAGCCACTCCTCACCATTTAAATTCATCTCTCACTTCAGGCTTCCTCATACTATAGACATCTGTAATGCTCTATGCATTTACCTTCTCATGTTTTTTCAATTGTTTTTGGTATATTTATCCCTTCCTTCAAATCATAGTTTGGACACCAGCCTATCAAGTAATCTTCCCCAGCCTACTAAGATTTTCCTTTAGCATTTTGAGCTGTGTCAACTACCAACATTCCCAACTTTGGGTACACATCAAAAATTTCTTGTGATTATTTGTTTCGTAGAACTAATGTCAAATTTACATATTATTTCAAGTTTAGCACTTTCTAAATTTTCTGCTATACACATACATACTTGAAGACAAAATACATTTTTTTAAAAGTGCTATAGAATTTCTCCAAATAAAAGAAAATTGTCTCCAACAAAGAGTTATTTTTCTATCCTCTGGTTAAACAGATCTGTGACATAAGCATTCATTTTGGAGCATTTATGATCATTAGAAAATTACTTCTTATATTGAACAGATATCAACTGTACTTTCAACTCTTAGTACTTGTTCAAATTTTATTGTCTTATCTTTTTTGTTGTTTGTTTCACATAATGGGCATTCAGTTATTTGAAAACAGGTTATCAGTATACCTAATAAGTATTTGCTCCTTTGGATATTCTTAAAATGTGAATGGTTTTTAGATCTTTTCTTACTCCAAACAGTATCATTTTGATGGGCTCCTATCTCTAAATATTCCTATAAAGTGTAATCCTGTGAATGAACAAAATAAAATGGATGTAATCTTAGTTTAACACACTGTAGCTATATTAACCCCCATGATCCTGTCACTGTAAATCTTATCTTGATTTATTACATAGTCCTATAAATTACATTCCAGATATCTCAAAAATTCACACGTGTTAATAGCTTCTTTCCCTTTAACAGAGATAAGTGAACTATTAAAAAGTGTGTGCATATTTGAAGATATAAACTAAAATTTTTCCTTTATCACTTTCAGTAAATCCTTGGACACTAAACCTTTCTATCTCCTCTACTTACATTTCCCTACTAATATTTACCCTTTATCTCAGATATAAAACTGTGATATTATCAGTAAAGCATATCCTATGTACAGGGTTCATAGGCATCTATTGGTGTCAGGCTCTACTGAATTGAATGCAGCCAGAAGCAAAAGAAAGTCATAAAGACCGAATTGAGCCAAATCAGGAGTCTTTATTAGCTGGCCAGAGACTACTCTCTGCACCGCCCAAAGGCGGCACAGAAAGCAGCCATGAGCCTTTGAAACAGAAAGTTTTTATATTGGAAGTTTGTGGATGGACAATTACTAAGACACAGCAAGCACATGTACAAACAGCCTTGAGTAAACATTATGTCATTTTCTTATCTTTGGTGTAATAGCATCTGGGCAGTTTGGGCTCTGGGCCATATCTTGTTCACGCAAAACATGAGTGTTGTAATAGCTTCACGCAAAACGTAGGGGCTGTAATCATCTTACGCAGAACATGGGTATTGTAGTCACTTAGGAATTTCTGTGTTGGGGGTAGCAAGCAGGTTTTACGGAAGCAGAATGGCAGATTAATGATTTTTCGGCGCAAAACTCAGACTGTAACAGACTGTCTCTAATTTTATGATGGAATTCACTTGAAAATTGAATTTCCTTTACAGATTTTTGGCTCAATAAATTTTGAAGGAATCTAATACAGAAATTGATGCTATAGGTGTTTGTGTATATATATATATATATTTTTTTTTCAGTATCATTCAGTCTTCTCTAGTCTATCAAATAGAGATCATGTTAATACCAATTTTGTCATTTCCAAGTAAGATTTAACAATCTAACATGTCAAAAATGTTTTATTAAGTCTAGCTGTAGTTCATCTCTAACAAAATTATACCTAATGATTGAAGTCGCTAGCTTGCAGAAGAGTTGTACAATCATTTGCAAAATGATTTAAGAACAAACAATAAGCCTCTTGATTGTGACATTTAAGTGATATGTATTTACTCTTCAGCAAGGATATGTAAGTAATTCAATGTATGATTTATATCTTTTTTATTTTTATTTTATTTTTAATTTTTTTTTTCATTTTAGCATATTACAGGGGTACAAATGTTTAGGTTACAGATACTGCCTTTGCCCCACCCGAGTCAGAGCTTCAAGTGTGTCCATCCCCCAGACGGTGTGCACCGCACCCATTAGGTGTATATATGCCGCTCCCCCTCCCCCTCCCCCCCATCTGTCTGACACCTGATGAATGTTACTACTGTATGTGCACTTGTTGATCAGTTAATACCAATTCGATAGTGAGTACATGTGGTGCTTGTTTTTCCATTCTTGTGATACTTCACTTAGTAGAATGGGCTCCAGCTCTATCTAGGATAATACAAGAGGTTGTCACCATTGCTTTTTGTGGCTGAGTAGAACTCCATGGTATACACAATCCACTCATGTATTGATGGACACTTGGGTTGTTTCCACATCTTTGCAATTGTGAATTGTGCTGCTATAAACATTTGAGTGCAAATGTCTTTTTTATAGAATGTCTTTTTTTTCCTTTGGGTAGATGCCCAGCAATGGGATTCCTGGATTAAATGGTAGTTCTACTTGTAGCACTTTGAGGTATGTCCATGTTACTTTCCGCAGAGGTTGTACTAGTTTTCAGTTTTACCAGAAGTGTATGAGTGTTCCTGTCTCTCCGCATCCATGCCAACATTTATTGTTTTGGGACTTTTTGATAAAGGCCATTCCCAGTGGAGATAAGTGATATCTCATTGTGGTTTCAATTTGCGTTTCCCTAATGATTAGAGATGGTAGCAGAGGACCTAAACAGGTGGAAAACCATACCATGCTCATGGGTCAGCAGAATCAACATTGTTAAAATGTCTATACTACACAAAGTGATCTACAGATTCAGTACAATCCCTATTAAAATACCAACATTATTCTAAACTTGGCATTTAAAATATGAGTAAATAGAATTAAAATTATCTTCTCTAAATAGAAGTAATGTCACTTTTTGCATTCAATTACTTCAAAAAGTATTTATATCAGTTCAGAAAAATTCTTATAAACTCTTTGAAAGGCTAGAAATATAGGAGAAAGAGGAAAAATTAGCTTTGCAGATTTTGGCAATAACCACTAAAACAGATACGAACAAAGAGAATCTCTTTCCTATAGAGCATCTCTGTAAGTCAGAGGACAAGTATTTAAATCCTATTAAGCCACATGAAAACACTTTGAAGATGACTAGCTGATTCAGTAATACTGTTTTCTAAATCAAATGTGAATTGCAGTTCTTAACTGCCCATACCAGTTTCTTTGATATTTTCCCACCTACCTTATTTTTGATAAATTAATCTATAATTACCTCTGTTTAAAAATGAGTATGAAATAGAAAGGGACTAAACTAGGGTCTATGCGAAAACACTACAAAAGCAAAGATAGAGTGGCCCATGCCAAGATGGAGAATAAACTAAGAAAAAAAATCGCCCTAGGAAAAATATTCTATAGATTACTATTTTCCTATGCTATCAAAAAATTAAATGACTTGGAATATTTAATTAAAAACACAAATGATATGTGTCATAGAGTGGAAGAGATGATTGAATAGGAGAAAGATGGAGAAGATTCCTGTCTTAAGCCTGATTTCCTAGAATTAAACAGTGAGAGGGAATTTCTATGCAATTGATTTATTAAGATACTTCCAGAAAAAGACACTTAAGGGAAGTCTCATGAAGAGAACAACAAATGTATACATAGAAATAATATAAAATAATATAAAATAAAATAAAAACATACGATAGTTAGTAGAAGGGGACAGAGAACCAGCAAAAGGAACCCAAGAACATCTGAATGTAGAACCAGTGGCATCCATTAGAATTGTTTTGGTGTGTGTTTTCATAAAGCTTACTCTGAGGCAAGGACTCACGCATAAATAGTTTATTTGGATGACGATCCCAGAAAAGACTTTCAGGGGAGTGGAGAAGTCAAATAGGGAAAGAAGGAAGGAAATAAAGGATACTTTGTCAAGCAAGTTTCCAGGACACTTGGAGATTAATCCCACTGGGAACCAGGTGTCTTCTCCAGTCACTTCTGTATATTTGTAGAAACAAAAAATAAGACCTATTTAAAACTCTTCAAGAGAATAGAGACAGACTACATTTCTGAACTCTATTAATGAAGCTGGCATAACCAAACAGTATATAATGTTATGCTTCCATTTATATAATTTTCAAAGACAGGAAAAGTCACTGTATGGTGTTAGAAGTTAAATAGTGGTTAACTTTGGGAGGAGAAAGGGGATTGTGATTGCTTCAGGGCTGGGGTACTTGACTGTAGTACCAATAAGATGAGTGTGTTCACTTTGTTATTATTCAGTGAACTATAAACTCATGATTGGAGTCTCATGGCTGCCCTAATGACAATATTACAATTGTTTTCCTGAAGAAATCTTTCAAGATAACTGGAAACCCAACCAATCTGAACTGGTTGTCCTCTAAACTTAATGCATAGTTTTTGACCTGGAATAACCTTGGGAAGTCACTATACCTAATCTCTGAGTTGTAGTCTCTGTTTTTTGTGTTCCATGTCTTGGTATATACTGAAATATCCCTTTCATTTGATGGAGCACAACTTCAAGAAGCTTTATGAACAGAATGTATGAAAATACATTTTTGAAATCTTACAGACATTAGAATGTCTTTATTTTTCTCACACATTTCAATATTTGTTCATAAAATTTTGTATGATTTTTTGTCTTTTTTAGTGTAATTTTTAATGAATAAAATTTACTTACAGTTAAATACACATATTTTAAATTTAAAATTCAATGAATTTTGACAAATGTATACTCCTTTATAAACTCATAATTGCAAAGATGGGGAAACAACCCAAGTGCCCATCGATACATGAATGGATTAATAAAATGTGGTATATGTATACCATGGAGTATTACTCAGCCACAGAAAACAATGGTGATCTAGCACCTCTTGTATTAATTATCCTGGATAGAGCTGGAGCCCATTCTACTAAGTGAAGTATCACAAGAATGGAAAAACAAGCACCACATGTACTTACTATCAAATTGGTATTAGATTTTTATTTCTTTGAACATTCTTATCTGCGTACTTGAAATAGATTCCCCACCTCCACCCAGTATTTGATATATTCTCCAGCTCTTATTCAATTGTAATTTTTTATGTGGCATCTTTCATTAACTTCCTCAGAAATAGTGACATATACTTAGTCTTGTCTTCCTAAGGTAACTTTTGCCAATCCTGTTATATTAATCTTCTACTATAATAGACTCTAGCTAAAGTATAAAGATTATATCTTATTCAATGTTTACTTCCCATAGTATAACAAGGTTTACTGAAATGTTTGTCAAATTGAACTTCTTCATTTATTGTAAATGGATAACCCTCAAAAACCATCTGGAATATTGGATGTCACCCAGATGATCTTTGAAACTTGTCACTTTCAGCTATAATTACTCATTTATTTATAAGCACGCTTTGAATTCAAATGAATGTTTTGGACCAAAAATGATAATCGTGATCAAGAAAAAGGCAAGGTCAATTCCTATTTGAAGGATAATGAATTTTGATTGTCGTTTAAACAGAATGACAACACATCTATTGCCATTTATATATCATTCTTTATTTTATGCTTAATTCGGTTTTATAAATATAGTTCATTTTCAATGACATTTTGAAAGAAATTTTCTCCAACAGATTTTCCAATGTGAACTGATGCAATTTATTGTAAGAAACACCACATATTATACATCCTTACTGTAGGTCCTCTATATTTCATGTATGTAATATATGAATATAATTATACTGTTTGCTTATGAATTATTAATTATTCATAGGCCTAATAAACTCCTAATTTTATTTACTTTACATATATTTCAGAATACTTTTCTGCTTCCAAAAGATTTTGGACTTTATTAGTTCTAAAATGGGCTACCTGCTAAATACAAGGGATAGTGACACCAAAGCAAAATATCACAGGAGATAGAATGTCATGACTATTGTTGCCCTTGAATAATGTAGGAAAAGCATAGAGTTTCTCCATTTTGTGAGTAGAATTTGTCTGAACATGCCAACTTTACGCAGCAAATATGAGGGCTGTCTGGAAAGTATCCAGCCATGTAACCATTCTCATTCCATTAACAATGGCTGAATAGTTTCCGAATAGCCCTTGTATATTGTAGAGAAGACAAACTTTTCATCAAATCTGGCTAAAGAATGGATAAAGCCAAAATAATGGAACTAGTAATAGAGTAACAGAAGGAAGACTAAAGGAACCAGACAAGGTAATGCCACATGAAATTAAAACAATCAGAAAAGTGAGATAAACTGAACAAAAATTAAATAGAACTCTGCTTAAGGGAGGGCACTCTAGACAACAAACAGAGAAATCAAAAGGGACAAAAATTAATGTAGGAACAGGAAAAAAAATCAAGAATTTTATAGTCAGAAATTATTTATTGTTATAAGTAATAGCAATCCAGTTGAAGTTGACTTAACAACAGCAACAGAAAGAATCTATGGGGTCGGAGAGGCAGGAGTTCTTGTTGCCTTACAGGATTGAAATGTCTATAACCAAAATCATTTTGGATCCAAACACTTAACTATATTCTTAAAAATCTCTTTTCACCTCTCTCTTAGTCTCTCTTTATTCTTAGTCATGCTAGCCTAATATTGTGGCAGAAATGGCCACCAATTATTCAAGACTACTATAAAACCAGCCTAATAAATTTAGTAGAAAGAAAATATATCTTTCCTAGAAGATCTGCAAGCTTTTCCAGATTCTTAATGTGTGTCACAAACTCAACCTGAGGCAATCACAATAGTCATGGGAATGGATTGCATTGACTGAACAAGCTACATTGATGACCAAACTAAGAGACTGTTATCTTCATCTAAAATACATAAACTAAAAGTGGATGAGGAATGGAAAATCTGGGTACTGTCATGTAAGAAGAGGGGAATTTATTCCAGTCAGTCACCTAAAAGTAAGCAAATAGCATATATAGGAAGGAGTTGGCTTACTCAGTGATAGAGAACAGGCTATGGGATAAAAACAAAAACTGAAAGATGTGAATAATGGGAGAAAAGTGAAGAAAAAATGGACATAAATAAAAGGATAAAAAACTAATCACAAGCAGAAGATGTATACATATGATATATATATATGACATATGTACACACAAATATTAGTGGTATATGTATGTATGTGTGTATATGTATACATATTTGTACATACATACATAATGCATGTGCGTGTGTGTTTGGATATTGGATATGGATAAATTTACCCTAGAAATACTATAGTGTTTTTAAGCAGTAATAGGAAATCTGAGATATACTGTGAGTTCCTCAAATTCCATTTTCTTTTCAAGCTATTTGGTTTGATTACATGATACAGTACATAAAACAGAAGGTAGCTTTTTCTCCCCTCCCAAAAATGCATTTGCTCTTGCTAGTGGGAGGAGATATGTTTATATTTAAAGTCGGCATAAACATGCATTGAGATGACTAAATTCTTTTCTTTGACTTTAGCTAATCCCGAACTTGAAAATAGTGATGCTAACAACCATAATGGAATTGTGCATGGCTGCGTACGTGTGCTGTTTTTATTATACATAAAACACTGCAAACCTCTCTGAAGTGGATGAGGGCTAAAGGTTGAGTGGTTGTAATGAAGCAAAATTGCAGGTTCCCAAGGGCAGGGTGGAAAAGCAAATGAACTGTGATTTTAGTTCCTTAGAAATTACTTTGGCAATTAAGAGGTGTTCATATGTGTGGTTTGACTGCAATCAGGGCACCCAGTGGAATACCCAGACATTTCTAAATGTATGTTGGCCATTATTTCAGCAATTATAAAAGGGATATAAATGCTAACATGTACATTTCCAGTAATATGGCTTTCAGTCCCTATACCATCATTGTAGAAATGTATTATGTGGCTTCTTTAAACCCAGCTTGCTCTGCAAGGTCAATGCAACCAACAATTCATTCCTTGCAGAGTAACCATTTTATTAGGTAGCATGGAAGTTGGAGCTCCCTATTTCATTAAATGGCAATTAAGCAATTTAAAAATAATACTAAGCCTCTTAATCAGCTTATTTTGCCATGTATACCATAAGGGACTTTGGCATTCTCTAATAATTATTAAAAAAAAAAAAATGCTTCATGATTACAACCATTGCTTTTAAGCTTTGAATTTTTTCTGCCAAACCAGAAATTTAAAAGTATTTCTGTTATGAACATGCTGTCTTGTAAAATGTATTCTCCCTCAATAAGATAAAGTGCTTAATGAGCTAATGAGGTAATTATCCATTTTTAGATATATTTTATTTTACAGTAGATTAGACAAAAAACAGTCATATCCTAGGTGAATGCAAGCAAGTAAAAAACTCTTACAAATATCCTCTAATCATTTTGTTATTTTACCTTAAATATATAGAATTTGGAACTGTCCTTAAGAGAAAATTGCACATTAGATAACTGAATTATCTATGGCTATATTACAGACCACCCCAAAGCTTAGTGTATGAAATGACAACAATAATTTATTCTTTTGTCAAATATTCAGTTTGATTGGGGCTGAACAGGTACAATTCTTTGCTCTACGTGGTGTAAGTTAGCATAGCCAAACTAGGGGCTGAAGGATCCACTTTCAAGATGGCTCACTCACATGACTGGCAAGCTGGGGCTGCCTTTCAGCTGAGACTTCAGCAGTTGTCATGGGCCCTGGTTCCTCTCCACAGCTGGGCTTAGTCAGAACATGCACAGTGGCAAGGTTCTAAGAGCAAGCATTCTATGAAAACCAAGTGGAAGCTGCATTGCCTTTCTGACTTAGATCTGAAAACAACACAACATCACTTCTTCCCAAGTCACAATGCCTCCCAGCTTCACAGGGAAGAAAACTAGACCCCACCTCTCAATGAGAAAAGTATCAGTCACGTTGGAAAAAGTGTGGGATAGGAGATAGTGTCAGGGATATTTTTGGAAGGTAAAATCTATTGCAATAATTGTAATGAAGATAGAAATATATTCAGGACCACAATTATTAAACAAGAAATGCATTCCATTCACTCAGAGTAACAAGAAAATTAATTCTTGTAAAAATGTTCAATTTGTAGGTCTTTGTTATAAATCTACCAAATATGCAATATAATGTAGTAGAAGAGAAACATATTTTAGGGTCTAACATTATAATCTAAATCTGTGATGACTATCTAGAAGATCCAGGGCAAGTCACATAAACTCTCTGAGTAATTTACTATCCATCATTAACATTAGGTATATTGACAACTATTTTGCAGGAACTCTTGCAGTGAAGATTATATGAATTAATAAAAAGAACTCTACCCATAAGAATTATTAATCTTTTTCTAATGAAAATGTAATTAATGTCACTGTGTAATTATCAAATGAGACGAAAACACAGTTTTATATCAACAAAGTAAAGGGGAGAATGACCCCGGTATGCCTTAACAACCTTGATTATATAGAGAGGTTGATTCACATTGGGTTAGTGTTTTAGGCTATTTGGACTGCTATAAAAATACTATAAAATGGGTAGTTTATAAACAACAGATATTTATTTTTCACAATTCTGCCAGCTGGGAAGTCCAAGATCGATGTACCAGCAGATTTGAGAGCCTGTTTCCTGGTTCATAGATGGCCACCTTTTTACTGCATCCTCACATTGTGAAAAGCAAGAACTCTAGTCTCTTTAGCTCCTCAGAGAAAACAAATCCCATTAATGAAGTTTCCACCTTTATGACCTAAACATTTCCCGAAGGCCCACCTCCCAATACCACCACATTGGGGATTAGGTTTCACATATTAATATTAGGAACACACAAACATTTGGACCATAAAAGTTAGTTGGAAAGACTATAAATTTCAACCTACATTACTTCTAATTTCCCATATCCTGATACAGCAAGTGTCTGTCTCATATTGCTGGAAGGTAAAAGAGTGTAAACTAACTATTTCTGGTTTTTTCCTAGGAAAGGAAAGAAGTAAGATAACCCATTACACAAATGTTTAAAAATATTTTTGCTACTATTATCATTAATTTACAATTAAAATGTATCTGGACATATCAAGTATTTTGAATGACAAATTAAACAGCTCATTGTAATCATCTTCAATTTATTTGCCAACAGGCTCTGAAACAGTCTATAAACATATCAGTATCTAATGAGATATGCTCGTATTCAATAAGATGGTCATGTTCAATAATTAAAATGCCCAAATCAATCTGTTATTTACTATGGTAATATGCAATATATTGAATTATTAAGAAACCTAAAATTTAATCATAAATCTACCTTTCAACATGCCCTCACCCCTCATGCACACACAGAAATCCACATTAAAATTCAGTAAAAAGTCAAATATGAAAGTTATTTTTAGTCTTCTAGCCTACCCAAAATACTAGAAATGCTATTTCCAGATCCATACTATGTATACACTTAATGTATTGTTAACTCTTTCTTTCAACTTTGCTGTCATCAACAGGCGAAATTTAGTACTGACTTGATATTCTTTTCTAAAGCCAAATTTAATTAATAAAGTGCACTTAATTTTAAAGAGTAAAATTTTGATTATATTTATTTCGATTTTCAACATGTTAAAAAGTACAAATTGGAAGCTGGGAAAATGAAATTAATGGTTGGAAGCAGAAGAAGGGAAGCGTATCAAATGAGACACAATATTTTATAAATATTATTTTGTGAAAGAAAACCTAAACTTGAAGATACTGACAATAAAATAATTAACATTCATTAGCATGATCATAGTACTTGAAGTAAAACTTAACATGGAATCATAGCCATAACTGGTTAAATATCTATTTTATGCAAGGTGTTTTGTATGCATTTTTCTGTTGTTCTCAATATCAACTCTGGCAGACAAGTATCACTAAACTCTATATATACACATACGCACACACATATATATATTATTTCTATATATACGTGTGTATGCACACCCATACATCTCTATCTATCTGTCTATATGAATACAATTGTCTTTTTCAGCTCTCACTTCTTTTTGGGGTAGGGCATTTGACTACCACTTTCCAGGAGCACTAGTCCAAAATCAGTCAAGATAACAGAAAAGATTCTTTAATATCAGAGAAAAGTTAAAGACTCTTTAATGATAATAAGAGAAATTTGGAATCATTTCTACTGTCCCAACAAAAGAAAAATAAACAGCCAGTGTTGGTTTCACTCTGGAGTTGGACCAAAAGATTTGTTTTCCTGCATCTCTTGCTCTGAAAAAGTTAGATGTAATATGTCGGTTGGAAACTTAAACCATAAGCCATGACAAACAAAAGGATTTGCAGGGGGGAAAAGAAAGAGGTCCAAAATCAAGGAGTTCAGGTCAGTGAGAGAAAGAGAAGAGAACACAGGAGGAGATCCACTGATGCCCATCAAAAACATTCTCAGCCTGATAGTCTTATTGAAGGTAAAAATACAGAAGTGTCCTAAAATGCTGGAACCAGTATTCAAACTCAGAAAAATCTAATTTCAGAACCTACAATTTTCTATTACAATGCACCACCTCTCTATACCTGATGTAGCTCATTATACTATAATTAGTCCAAGAAAACTTTATTTGTTTATTTCAACAGATTTACAAGGTCTGTCTGGAAAGTATCCAGCCATGTAACATGAAAAATAGAGACATTCATTGAAGACAATACAAGATATAGGAAACATTATACATAGGACAATGATGCCCCAGTCCCCTTCAAAGTAGGCACCTTGGGACCTCACACAGTTCTCCCAGCATCTCTTTACCTGACTCCATACATATTTAACATTCTCAGGTGTTCTGCTTGTTGCAGGCCTTCCAGAACAAGGATCAC
This sequence comes from Eulemur rufifrons, assembly GCF_041146395.1. Taxonomy (NCBI): domain Eukaryota; kingdom Metazoa; phylum Chordata; class Mammalia; order Primates; family Lemuridae; genus Eulemur; species Eulemur rufifrons. The sequence goes on from NC_091006.1 coordinate 29,504,997, forward strand.
TTTCAACAGATTCTTGACCATCTTTGAGGCATTTGTGAAACACTTTTATTTGCACTGCACTCATTGAATTTTCCCAAAAAGCCTTCTGAATCATCTGAATAGTTTGCGTGGAATAATGTTCAAGCTTAACGCAAAATTTGATGCATAAATAATCAACAGAGCAAATAGATAACCTACAGAATGGGAGAAAATATTTGCAAACTATACATCCAATAAAGGGCTAATATCCAGAATCTACAAAGAGCTCAAACAAATCAGGAAGGAAAAAAAATAAGAAACAACCGCATTTAAAAGTTGTCAAAAGACATGAACAGAAGCTTTTCAAAAGAAGATAGACAAATGCCCAACAAATGTATGAAAAATCACTCTTCATCGGGGAAATTCTAATTTAAAACACAATGAAATATCACCTTGCCGCTGTTACAAGGACTTTTATTAAAAAGTCCTACCTAAATTCTGTTAAAGAAATTAAATTTTATTTGGACTTAATCTATGATGCACAAGAAAAGTTAAGAGGGAGAACCCGATTCAAATCCCATGGAAGATTCTCAAAGAACTAATCCTACTTGTGGTATTTGCCCAAAATGTGAAATCAATTTAATATTTTTTATATTTGTAGTTTTTTGTATGAACTATTGCTTTCTATTAATATTGTTAGCAATAAGTTTATAAACAAAATTGAACAACCCTAAGTTTGAGTATTTAACTTAAAATATAACTTTAAAACGTTTAAAGAAATTTTTTTCTCTTACTGAAAAGAAACCCTTGAATAGGAAATACGCAACAAAAGTGATATTCCAATTATGAAAGAGCACTAACACAAGTAAAAATAAAAACATTTATTCCATTTAGTAGTTTGGAAACCTCCATTTGTACTCTTTCCTTGTTCTCCTCCCCCCCAAAAAAAAAAATTAGTGGTAGCCCTTTCAGTAATAAACAAGCCAATTTTCCATAATCAGGAAAATTTTGCTTATATGAAACATCACATGCCCCAGTAATGGCAAATTAGTGAAGTGCTTTTAAGTTCTTTCTGCATTGACACTCTTCCTCTTTTCAGTAGCTATCATCTATCTGGGTGAAAATGCCAGATTGACAAAGTAATTATGAATAATTTTCAGTTAGCTCCAGACATTAGTGCTGGGTGTAGAGAAGATCACATTGGTGCTAGGACAGAAGTGTGTGGATGCAGTCGCGTGGTCACACTAACAGAACAATGACTGTACCAGAAATTTTAGTTTTTAATTTTGAAAATGTGTGAGTTTGCATATTTGCCCAAGGTGATACGGATTTTTGAAACAAATAATGACTTCTCTTCATTATGTATTATTTTATACCTGAAAATAATAGGGGTTATCAGAAACTACTACTATACATTTTCATTGTGTAAGCTACTCTTTGAGAGTTAGAACATCCCTACCCTTTTGTTCTCTAAAACCATTTCCAAGCAAATATTTTTTCTCCTCATTTTTTAAAATTTTTATTTTTATATAAAGCATGCAACCAAAAATAGGGACTCAATCAATAATAATCACTCTTAAACCAAAACCATTAGTTTTGATAGGTAGTTCTTTAAGATCAGCAGGTTTGTGTCAAATTACTTTATACAGCAAGTCAATTCATTCAGTATAAAGAGGAACAGTTTGCTCATAATTAATCCTGGCAGCTGCACTAAGAAAGCAGGTTGGTTAAAAATCAGGTAATCCATGAGAGGTGTATTGATTTTTTTTTTTTTTTTTTTTTTTAGAGTGTGGTGAAGACCACTGACAATTTCCAAGCCCAACATTTCACTATCCACATTTTTGTAGTAATGGCTCTGGTTATTCCACTAAGAATCTGCACATAAAGGAGAACAGGTGCAGAACTATTCCACACGAGAGGGCAACATAAGTCTGTATGCCTGTGGTGACCTAATGCCTACACAATGCCTGGAAGAGGGCAGGCTATAAATAAATATTATTAAGTGAATTAATATAACCCGCCTTTGTGTGGTTGTTTGGATGATCTTTACTTCCAGCAAGAGTTAGTGAAATTCCTAAGCTTTTACTTGTTTCGAAAGCAAAATATACTACATTTAACCAATGTTTTAGAATAAAAACAATACTAAAAATGTTTTTCAGAAGTCCAGCCCTGCACTGATCTCCAGTTTCTGTCCCAAATCTAGATGAAACAAGTAATATTTAGGAAAGATTTGCTCAAAGATAGATAAATCAGTTATCTCTCACGTGTAACAGATTACCTCAAACTTCCCTTAAAACAACACGTTTTTGTGGATCTGGAATTTGGCAGTAGCTTAGGTGGGTAGTTCTATCTCAGAGAATCTAATGAGGTTGCTGTCAAGATACTGGCTGCAACTGCAGTCATCTAAACACTTATTTGGGGCTTAAGGAGCACCTTCCAAGTTGGGTTATTGCCAGGAATCCCCACTTCCTTGTCACGTGGCTCTCTATATAGGAATGCATGAGTGTCCTTATGACATGACACCTGGTTTCCCTCAGAGCAAATGATCCAAAAGAAAGAGAACACAGAAATGTCACAATGCCTTTTATAGCCTAGCCTCAGAACCCACACACCAACACTTCTACTATATTCTTTTAGCATTACAGACCACCTAATCCAATGAGAGTGAGGACTACATTTGTTGTAAATATAAGGAGTAGAGGATCTTTGGAAGTTCCCCTGAAATAGAGCTACCACGGTATGCAATATTAAATATCTCCTGTAGATTTTATAATTCCTATTCTAAGATCAAAATTGATAATGAGAAATTCTATATACTTGGGCCATATTAGTTTATCTTGAACCATCTTCATTGAGTTATCTATGACTGTAAATATCATTTATATTTGGCTTTTGACTTTTCTCTGTGGTTGCAAGAATCAATGGAACTGTAAAGTTCATGGTCTCATTTCTGAGGGCATTATTAATTTTAGAATTTATCTTATAAAATATATTTTCAACTGAGGAACTTCTTGTGTAATTTAGCAATAAGAAGTTTTTATGTCTCTGAGGACTTTCTAAAGAACATTGTTAATTGATCATGTTTACCCCACTTCCTTTTTTTCTTGCCTCCTGGAAGTTCAGAGACAAATGTGAACTTCAGTTCCATTTATTAGGTTGACCATCATGGTTTGAATGCTATGTGCTCATGCTGCTTCATTTTTTTTTTTTTTTTAATTGATGTTGTTCTTCTAAATATTTGTTTTTATACTATATTTTTTACATGATTCTGAAATAGAATGAACATGTACCTAATGCTCTGTATGGAATTAATTACAAATGAAGTACATGTTTGTCATGGGAAATTAGAGAGAATAGAAAAGCAGAAAGTAGAAAGAAGAAAATAATATCACTTATTGTTCCATTAACTAGCGTGAAAAGCTATTACAATTATATAGTAGAATCACTCCTTCTTTTCTCACGATAATGCCCAAACAGATCATCACTACTCATTTGCTGGTGGTGATTACTTAAAGTACCATGTGGAGGCTCTGATTTCCGTTCAGAAGAGGAAGGAACTTGGGTGTCATAATTGCATTCTTACAAGAAGAAGCTGGACAAACTGAAAAGCAGCCACTTTTCTGGATTCTTTAGAAAAGTGAGATCACAGAGAAAATCGTCAGCCTGAAATCCAGAGAGACAGATATCTCCAGGGAAACACAAGATCTGGGGAATTGCTAATGTTGAGAGAAGCAGCCAGAAGTCATAAATCCAGCAGGAATATTAAACTACAAATTTTACCTAATTGCTGGAAGACAAGTGTGTGGTTTATAGGGAAATTAAAAAGCCTCTGGGACCACAGTCACAGCACAGTGGGGTTGGGGTACAGTTGTGCAGATTATTCCTTTGGAATTCCACTAGGCTCTCACAGGGAGGACAGGGAGGAACATGGGTACAGCCTGTCCTCACCCTGCCATGATCCAGGCAGGAGGAAAGAAGCATAGCCATGGGGAAAACTGCTCAGAACGTTCTCTCCTTATGGTACAAAAGACTTCGTCTCTAGGGTTCAGACATCACCAGAGGACACCTGTGTAATTCTATCCCAATTGTAGGAAAAGAATTCTGCCGTATGTCCTGCCTACTTTCAACTTTATCTCACCTACAGGAAGAAAAACTTAATTTATAAAAAGGAAGATTTTAAGAACACAGTGAACTGGAGCATAACCACTGCAGCTCGGGAAGAAAGTAAGGAGCAGGGATAAAAAAGGCTCAACCTTCAAGGAGGGACAGAATTGTAAAGGCTACACTCCCAAGACAGGGGTCCCTTGTGCACTAAAGGTTGAGAAATAATTCAAAGATTAAAGAACATCTCTCCCTCACAACCTATCACCACCTTAATAAAACTCTGGTAATAACAGTGAATTACGGTGAAGAGAAAGTTGTAAGAGACTCAGAAGAGCAGCTTCTATGGAAGCCCCAAAGCAAAGAAGTTAAAGTAAAATAAGATGACGAGGAAGTTGAAGCCACTCATTCTCATTGTTGCAACATCAGCTCTCAAGTCTCAGCAAGAGTAACATACTTACTCATGATAAAGCCCTATTTATCTCATTATCTACAACATATATGGCTTCCGATAAAATAAATACTCCAAAGAGACAAGGCTATCAACCAAACCAGATTCAGATATGGCACATATATTGGAAATATCAAGGGATGTAGAGTAAATATAATTGATATGTTAAGAAATAAGAAAAATAGACAACATACAGCACCAGATGGATAATGTCAGTAGAGGTTTAAGGAAGAATCAAATGGAAATGCTAGAAATCAAAAACAGTAAGAAGAATGAAGAATGCTTTTGGTGGACTCATCAGTAAATTCAGCACAGATGAGAAAGAATTTAATTTGAATATTGATTAATGAAAATTATTCAAACTAAAATATAAAGAGAAAAAAATGAAAAGAATAGAAAAGAGCATTCAAAAATTGTGGGATACTACAACACAGTGTAACATATATATGTAATGGAAATATCAAAAGGAGAAGGAAAAATGAACAGGGAAGGCAAAATAATTGAAGAATTAATGGCTTCAATTTCTCCCCAAATACTGACACATGTTAAAACATAAATCCTAAAAGTTCAGAGAATATCAAGAAAGATAAATATGAGAACAAAACAAAACAAAAACAAACAAAAAAGCCCACAGCTGGGCATGTCATTATCTTTACTATGATTATTGTCATGATTAGATTTCTCATTTATAGTCATTAACCCTGAAAACTGCTCCAGGACCTAGATAAGAAAGGTATCGTGTGCTTATTCCAAAACAGATAAACCAAAACTTACCCAATATTCCCTAATAAATAAGACTTTGTTCCAACTTTTTAAATTCTAGTTCTCAGGATTTCCATTTTAAGAGATCTTATTATTAAGAAGTTTGTTTTTATGTTGAAAATATATAACAGATGACCACCTAAAACTCTTAAACTTTGAAAGCCTGATAGAATAAAGTTTTATTCTACTTTATTGCCTATGTGAGGTCAGAGGGTCCAATTACTACAAAAATATCACAGAGATCCATCTATCTGATAACCAAAGAGTAAATTCTCTTTTATAAGGCAAATGGTCATGTCAGACAGGAGTGAAATGTAGTCTTCAATTCTTTAAAAAATGTTCTAAATTCAAATATGAATAGAAGGCTATAGCGACTATTGCAGTATGTTTGGATTATGGAATTTAAGTATTGGAACTATGCTAAAGATTAAGTACCTACAATGCCTTTGCTTAAATCAGACTGTATAAAGTACCTGCCATTGAGATAGATATACAATTATTTCTATTAAATTTAAAGAAATAGTACTATTGAGAACAATTATCCTTAACTGCTCTCTATAAGACATATAGTGGGGGGAAAAACACATATTGCATCATTTATGAATTTAGCGAAGTGCTTTTTCCTACGAGTGCGATTGCTATTTCTTATTGTTTCTATTGACATTTGGTTTTTGTTCATTATTGAGAATATATTACTATAGTCTCCTCTTACTCACAGGGGATAAGTTCCAAGATGCCCAGTGGTTATCTGAAACCACATATAGTATTGAGCCTTATATAGACTATATTTTTCCTTGTACCTATCTATCTATGATAAAGTTTAATCTATAAATTAAAAATAGTAAGAGATTAACAATAGCTATCAATAAAATGGAATAATTATAACAAAATACTGTAATAAACATTATGTGAATGAGGTTTTTTTTTTTTTCCCTCTCTCTCCCTCTCAAATATCTTAATATGCTGTACTCACCTATTTTCAGGCTGTGGTTGAACACAGGTAACTGAAACTGTAGAAAGTGAAAGGTTGGATAAGGGAGGACTACTGTAGAAGAAATCTCAAAGCCTTTTCTTTATACTAAAATCCATGAGAATTTTTTTTTTTCAATTTTGTTTTTCTTTTGTTTTTTTTTTAGCTTTTGTGTGGCTGTTTTTCACAGAAAACTTAATTATGCATAGCATGAGAAAATATCTAAAATATCAATAAAGGTACTCTAGCCAATTAGCTTAGAGCAAAATAAAATATATTACTACAGAGTTCTATGATTATACCAGGGACTCAAAGAAGCTAAACACTTTATAGCTCCTCAGTCGAAATATTAAACTTACCAAAACAGGATTTACGGTTATGGTGTAAAGACAGTATCATAATTTTGTGAAATTTCTCATACAAACATATAATAGTGATGACTTACACTGTCTATTGCCTTGGTTATTTTCCAGGCAGGGTTTTAATTTCACTTAGAAAATTAAGACTCTACACCTTTAAGGGCTAATTTTAAAGGTAAATATCATTCCCAAGCACCCTGCACTAACTGTGCTCTGAATTAATTCTGTAAGCCAGTCACAATCATATTCTCTTCATTAGTATTACGTACTGTGTAGTGTTTGGCTCCTATTCTTAGGGCAATTTAATATTATTAAATTGTTATATACTGAATGAGTCATATGTGCTCTCCTGGTGTTGAATTTAACAAATTGTGGTTCTCTATCTCATTTCAAATGACATATTTTATTTTTTCCTATTTTTAATAAAAGGTTGAAGCACTTTATAACATAGAAAAATAAGATAATATTGAAAGTTAAGTGAAGGGAAAAATGACATAAATTAGGGGAAAAAATCAAGTCACAGACGATTTTCCAATTCCCCTCTGAAATCCAGTCTGAAATAGTGATAATCAAATTTACCTATTCTGTTTATATTACAAGTGTGCCGGGGCATGTTATCAATAATTTTAAATAATCTAGTAAAATAAGTAAAATGGGAGTACCTTATTCACAAAAAGAAATGAGGCTAGATAAGAAATGCTAGCATAGCTTTGAATGTCATAAACTATAGGCAGACTCCATTTTTTGCCTAAAAATAATGAATTATTGGTATGCTTGAATGTATTTTCTTTTCAAAGACAATGATATTCTAGTTTTCTTCAAATTACTGTTTTATAAGTAAAAACTAGCTGAGTATGCCACACTTATACTTGATAACTCATTACATACTGTTTGATTGGGTTTATCACACATGAAATAATCTGATAGTTAAAAAGGTTTCCACACATTGCTGTGATTGAAAATTTATTCAACTCTTCCAGCATCACTTTCCTCATCTGTTATTTCTTATTCTTTCATTTTTTCATTCAATATTTATCATAAACCTTTTATGTACAAGGAAATCTGCTGTGTTCTGAAAGTACACAGAAAAAACTTGGATACATTTCTTGCCTTCAAGAAACCTAGTGAGAGAGACAGAGAGATATGAAAACATAATTAGAATAAATGACATTATAGGGATATTCATTTACTCATTAATTTACTCATCCAGTGCATACTTACTGAAGATCTACGATGTGGTACAAACATTTTTGTGTGTGTGCTGGGGATACAGTGATAAAAGGACATAAAGTTATATTCATTTATCTTTTTTATCTTAGTAAAGGAGATAGACAATACACAAATAAATATGCTAGGAAAATTATATATATATATGTACACACACACATATATATACACACATATACATATTTAAACAAATTAAGCAGATTATAACCCCTTAATCTAATATTAAACTTCCCAAAGCAGAATTTACATGGTAGGGACAAAAAGAGGGACACATTATTTTTGAGAAACAAATATTATTTGTTAGGACACTATACATATATATATATATATATATATAATTACATATTTTCTATATATCATATATAGTTATGTGTCTATAATAGGTACAATTATATATCATTATGGAGAACAATAAAACAAAAAAAGAAAAGAAAATGATACAGTGTGAGGAAAGACTTATGTAGTAAGGTAGCTAGTGCACAATGGCAGGAATGAAGCAAGGGAGGGAGCCATATGCACATTTAGGGAAAAGTAGTCTGTAGTCTGGCATTTAGAATGCCACAAAAAACAATGGTGATCTGGCACCTCTTATATAATCTCGGATAGAGCTGAAGCCCATTCTACTAAATGAAGTATTCCAAGAAAGGAAAAACAACCACCACATGTACTCAGCATCAATTTGCTATTAACTGATCAACACTTATGTGCACATATAGTAGTAACATTCATCGTGTGTCAGGCAGGTGGGAGGAGGGGTGGGTATATTCATACCTAATGTGCGCACTATCTGGGGGATGGACATACTTGAAGCTCTGATTCGGGTGGCACAAAGGAATATATGTAACCTAAACATTTGTACCCTCGTAATATGCTGAAACAAAACAAAAAATAAGCACTGTTAAGATGGAAGAGAATAACTTAAAATCTAATCAGTATCAAAATAATGGAATTACTGGCAAAACAAAAGTGCTAGGAAATAAGAAAATAAAGGTGACTACAGTTCCTGATTTTTTGAACCAAATAAATGTTTGTAGTTTTAATCGCAATCTTTGAAAATCACTTGATAATGTACAAATCTGGAATATAATAATTAAAAATCTTAATCTCTTCCTTTGTGAACCTTAAGGAAACCTCAGAAAGTCAGATAACAAAGAAACATAAAGGAAAAATACATTGGTTTGGAGAGATATTTGTTAACTGGTCAGAGATATTTATTTTAATAGTGCTCAGAAACTACGACACCAATTGGACATCAGACTGAGGTGGGGGGTGGGGGAGGGGATGGGGGTATGCCTACACAATGAGTGCATTGCGCACTGTTTGGGGAGTGGTAACACTTGAAGGTGCTGACTCGGGGAAGGGGGGGTGGGGAAAAATATGAAACTATTGTTTTTAACTTGCACTGTTCACTTAATAATTTATCATGAATAAAAAAAAAAGAAAAAAAAAGAAAAAAAAAAAAAGAAACCATAGATATCTATCCCAACTGACATTTAGCAGAAGTTTTTATTGACTTCCCAAAGACAGGACAACACAGAAGATTTGCTTTCTGAAATACCATATTCATTTTCTCATATTTATCTGCAGAAATGTTTAATTTTGAAATGACGGGAGTTTAGGAACCAACAGAACCTGGTTCAACTCCTGACTCCATGGTAGGCTAGCCCTGTACCTACAACCAGTCACTTAACTACTGTAGTTTCAGTTTCTCCGCTGAGTAAAGCAAAGACATGATGTTAATTACCTTCTGTTGTTGTTAAGATTGATTAAGATGCTGGATGGAAAAGGCCTGAGATACAATAGGTTTTCAATAAATGTTAGCCATTATTAATTAAAGTAAATCTTACATCTTGAGCCTGATTGGTTGGTCACAATTTAATGCTTTTCACAAAAATAGGCAAGCAGCAATACAATTTTAGATACCACTATTTAAATGATTTATATTTGAGATATAAGTGAGTAGTTAGAAATACTTGGAGAAAATCACAGAAAAAATTATTTACATTTGAGACCATTAGAGAGTTTACAGTGAAATTTTACCAGTTTTCCCAAAAAGTAGACTTGACCAACAGTGATCATTAAAAACTGATGTATAAAAAGTAAATAAAGAAAAGCACCAACCTGACATTAAAATTCCTTTACTTGTCATTTTTCTATTGTTATTTCCTTAATTACAACCTCAAATATTATAATTACTATAAAAATTACTATGGTTTATGGATTTCAATCTATATGTCTGAAAAATTATTATTTGAAAAGTGCTTAAAATTTTCCCTGGTACTTGCAGTATTATATATATACCCACATGCATTCACACATACACACATGGAGGGGAGGCAAGAGAGAGAGAAAGAGAGAAAGAGAAAGGATACATTTACACATGCACATAGCATGTAGTGGTTATCCAGATGCACAGATAGATGAGTTGATAAATAATGACACATCTCTCTTATTTTTTTTTTCCACTGGGAACTTTTACATAAATAGGAGACCCAGAATTGAGAATTTTCTATTCTAATAGAAAATTTAGGCACATATTAATCTTGTCTAGACTATTTCTTGACCCTGCATTTTTTTCCTAAGAAAGGCAATTAGAGCATTTCTTCTCAAGATGGTATGTTTCCATTTCATGAGTTGTAAGTGGAGACACAGATAAATTACATTATTGAAAAGTAATGAGTTTTAGATAGTAAGATAAATTTCATGTGCTCAAAAAACAACTACAGTGTGCCAGTTGTCTGATTTCTTCAATGAATAATTCTTTAAAATGCTTAAAATGAGTAAGCAAGAATAGCCAAGTTATAATGGAAGTACTAAAATTAGCGAACTAAGCTTTTTATCAGTCTTTTTTCCCTCCCATGAGGTAATTATTTTCTTTTCAATATATACTGTTTTAATTTTTTTCTTCTCTACATAAGAAGTTAAATATTGACCGGGCGCGGTGGCTCACGCCTGTAATCCTAGCACTCTGGGAGGCCGAGGTGGGCGGATCGTTTGAGCTCAGGAGTTCGAGACCAGCCTGAGCAAGAGCGAGACCCCATCTCTACTAAAAATAGAAAGAAATTATATGGACAGCTAAAAATATATATAGAAAAAATGAGCCGGGCATGGTGGCACATGCCTGTAGTCCCAGCTACTCGGGAGGCTGAGACAGGAGGATCGCTTGAGCTCAGGAGTTTGAGGTTGCTGTGAGCTAGGCTAATGCCACGGCACTCACTCTAGCCGGGGCAACAGAGTAAGACTCTGTCTCAAACAAAAAAAAAAAAAAAAGAAGTTAAATATTAATTTTATTTTTCTTTACACCTAAATTAAAAAAGAACACTATGGCAAAAATTTTTTGACCTTCAGGAAAGAAAGAGAAATGAAAAAACAAACGAACAAACAAAAAAAAAAAATTGTTCCCCCTGTCAGTGAGTATCAGCTTTCTCAGTGACATTTGAACATATCTCCTTTCATCATGATCATTTGATAAAGACCAGGACATTTTCATACAAGTAGTAGCAAGAGCGTAATCCCAGAATAAACTAAAAATTTTCCTTCATGAAAAATTCACCAGAGGGTATGTTCGTTCATTTTCCTTACTGTGTTACAGGAAAAAACCAATGACAGTGTTACTGATTTCTTAATTCAATGAAATTTATATTAAAATGTATTGATTAGTACATCTATTTGTTTTATGTCTTGTCTTGCTTATTAGATGCTGGTTCCATGATGATAAAAACAATGTATAAAACACTCTACACTTCTTACTAAAAACAGGGTAATACACATACATTTTTAATAAGGAAAAAATGATTTTCACAATTTTATAATATTGGTTGTAATAATACATTATATCTTAAATAATTTGAATGTAAACAGTTATTTCAACTTCTTTTAATTTCTTGCTTTTGTTCAACACCCTTTCCATTCAGTATCCAATCTGTTGCTAGATTTCTGCTTTCATTGTTTTTTGGTTTTGTTTTTGTTTTAGGGGTGTGTGTGTTGGTTAAAATCAAGTATAATCATGAGTCTCCTAATTATAATAAATCAATAGTAGTCTATGGAATAAACTCCAATGCCCTTAATATGATGTACAAGTTCTTGCTAGTACAGTGTGTAAAAAGTTTTGCAGGATTGAAGCAGGAAGTCCTATGAGTGAAGCCATGTTATTCCATTTATTACATAAATGGCACTGAGAACTACACATACCTCCTTAATTCTCGATATCATTATTTATCAAGGTGAAAATTAGATTACAATCTTTAATTTTTGTTGAGGCGATTCAATGAACTAACTTAGGGAAAGAACATATTTGAGTGTATGATCCATAAAATCAGGGCATAATTCGTGTCAATAATCTAATCTTCTATCTACCTAATTTATTCTATCTACCTCTATTCATTCCTCAACCATGCTACCAAGAAAAGCTGGGGACATGCTAAGATATTTCACTTCACACAGTATTCCCTGTATTCATTAGTCTGTTTTACCTATTTTCTCCCTCATAAATTCTAAATCTTTCTTTCAGACCCAACTCAAATAATGTTTCCTGTATGTAAGTTGTCTTCCTTAATATTCCCACAATGCCTATTTTTATTCTATTTTTTAAATGTCATTTTATATATGATTATCTCTCATCACTTAATAAGGTGTTAGCATTTCAAAGGCATTTAAAATGTCTTATTCCACTTTACATTCTCTGCATTTAGCACAGGATAAGGTAGGTACTTAATTACTGAGTGAGTAAATTAATCATTGAGCACCTATTTCTAGTTACTGGATTTGTCAGACAATTATTGTAAAAACAGCAAAATAAACCATTCAACTGTTGTTAATTTGCCATAAAATTAGTTATATAAACTAAAGGTAGTAAAAGGGCTACATTTCTTTGTACAATGGGTCACAGATAATTCTCCCCACAAAGCTTGATTGTGTACTTTATTGACTTCATATCACATAAAAGAAATATAGGTCTCTCTACTCTGATGATAAGTTTTGTGGTCTTGTCATGGCCTCTAATTTTACCTTCAATTAAATAGTCAAAAGAGCAATTAGATTTAAGGGATTTCTTTCCTTATTAGACCACTTGGCTCCATCTATCCTTTCACTCAGAGCATTGATATAGGCTCAGATTACTTGGAAAAATTGATAATGAATTATGCTCCTCGAGGCTGTGGTTAATTAAATTGGCTACCCTTTTGTCTTCAGCATAGGCGGCTGGGACACTGGACTACAGAGGACTAATGAGTCCTACTTAAGTTAAGTCCTCAAGGAATGTGAATTCCTGCTGTCAGGCAGGAATATGATTCAGATCACAAAGTTCTCTAATCTGTTAAGTAGGTCAGACTTTCTAATGGAGAATATAAAGTAATTTGGGATCTGCTAAATCAAAAAGTATGAATTTAATTAGCTATTATATACAACAAACTTTTTTTAAAATGCTGTGTTAGACCACTGTTTGTGAAGAAACACTTAGGAAATCCTTTATATTTGATAGGGAAGTATTTGGTTCAAAGAATAGTTCTGCTAGAAGCCATATGTCTCAGTGTTCAAGGAGTTTCAGAACAGATCATATGTTTAAACAGGTCTTAAGATTTATACTAAAATTACTAAAAGCACTAGTCAGGTGATTAAAAATGCTATACCTGGTAGCAAATTACATTCTTTTTGCAGAATATGAATTTTTAATATTATACTTTCTACATATGTGTCTAAGAATTTGGTGTGAAAATAAATATATTGTGGGTTTCTAATTTTTTCATTCATAGTTTGTTTATAATTTTTCAGCATAATCTTGTGCATATTATAAATTATAAAAACATGTTGGTATTGACTATTCTACTAGAGGTCAAACTAGAAATGAAAAGTTCACAGTAGTAATATCAATAATAATGGTAACTAATTATTAAGCTCTTATATAATGGTAGATCCTACAGTAATCATTTTTGATTCATTTAGTAAATAGTCACAAAATTATGTTTGGTAGTTACCATTATTATCATTTAAAACTAACTTTGACAATTACTTTAAAAATAAAGAAACTGAGGAACAGAGAGAATAAGAAATTTGCTCATAGTCATGCAGCTAATCTACAGTGAAGTAAGATTTTCAAACCCATTTTAACAGAGCCCACGTTCATAGACAAAGCAATATTGCCTCCTTTTGGCAATTAATTGAAAGGTTTCAAAAATCATATATTTCAGATATGGTGGTATGTTAAAGATAATATATTTTACTGTTCAGCATGTCCCGTGGACCAACAGAATGAGCATCATCTGGTAGATTGCTAGAATTACAGAATCTCAGCTTCAACCAGACACATAAGAATATGCATTTTAACAAGATCCCCAGGTGTTTGGAACACACATTAAATCTGAGAAGCACCGATATACCACAGTGTTTCTCAAGCTTAAGTACACGTTTAAAAATCACCTGGGAAAATTATGTATGTATAGTGTCTGCATATATGCACACACACTGTATCCTATTTCAGAGTAATTGTACATTATACTCTTTGGGGAAGTGGCCAAAAATAGCAGATATTTTTCAGGTCTTTGAGATGATTCTAATTTCTAGTCAGGCTTAAAAACATGATGTAATGCTCCCACTAGTTCTCAAATTGTGGTGAGCATCAGAGTAAGTTAGAAGAATTTGTAAAACACTGATTAGACTCCACTTCCAGAGTTTTTGGTTCAGTAGGTCTAAGATGGGGCCTAAGGATTTACATATCTAGCATGTTCCTAGGTAATGCTGATCCGGGAACCACATTTTGAAGAACCACTGATAGGATGAAACCTTTGCCTTCATGAAAGAAGTAAGGCTGACTGGGGATGGAAGGAAAGAGGGGCAGAATCCAGACTCTGAATCAGGCACAGCCAGGTTAAGCCCTTCTTGGGTCACATACCATCTTTGTAAACTTGGCCAATGTACTTACATTTAAATTGTTTGAGGAAAATCTCCATAGCCATGCAGTGGAGATAATATCAAAAGTTTCATAGACAGCACAAAGGATGAAATAAAAATCTGTATAAATTCCTAGAATGGTGTCTGATATATATCCTTTGCTTCATCTATATTGTAGCTAATTATTGGTAAGAATGGAACTAGAATTCAGGTTTCCTAACTTTCCTTTTACATCTCAATGGCATCAACTAGTATTAAAATAAATGTTGTATTTCTAATTAGGGCACTGCTAGTTAATAGAGGTAGCTAAGTATGTGGTGAGAGACATGGAAAATTTGGATGTTTCTTATAGATTAATTATCTAAAAGCTAACCACACTGAAAAATCTCAAGCATAGCCATGTCATGCATTTAATCGAAAAGTTTTCTCTCTCTAGATTTTTAAATATAGCAATGGCCTATAGCCCTTCTATCATAAATAGAGGAATCCTCAAAGAAACCCATAGGTGATATATTTATCTTTGTTCTCCTTAGCTTTTATCATACAATTTAAACTTCATGCCTTGGGTTCCAGAGCTCTAGTTAGGTCCCCTCCCATTCCCCTACATACACCTTTCACTACATCTAAAAGAAAGAACTTGCAGATTCCTGATATCAAACTCCTGTTTCAGATATACCACCCTTTACAGATGAATTTTCTACTGCATTTATTGCTCTTTTTGATTCTTCTGTAAATCTCTTAAGCCCTGTGTGATGACCAGGAATGGACTTGGTGCAGCATTGTATTGAAATATTTGATGTACTTTGTATCTTCACCATTATACCAGAGCCTTTAGAGGGTAGATTTTCATTATTTACATTTACATTCTGAAAACCGTTCGCAAAGTTTACTTTATTGTAGACATTCTATAAACATTTACTGAATGGATGGTGTGGCAGTGACCTCCAAAGTTGGATAGCCACCCCCCCAAAAAAAAAGTCAGGTAAAAAAGTAAAAATATACAAATGCCATATATATTTGTCAAATTTGACTACATAGTTGGTTTAGTAAATTCTACTTGACTAGCATTTTCAAAAACAGAGCAACAAACATTGAAATTTATAAAGTGAAAATTTTAGGTTAATAGCCATGTTTGTTTCTCTTAGAAAAAATAATTAATTCAATCCAATATGGAAACTAACCAAAAATATATATTTAGGCATTCTCTAAAGCCAAAGCCTTAGAATATAATAATTTCTATTAAAATACTTGGGTATAGATGAAGAGAATGGAAGGTGGAGAAAGAAAAATGTCCATTATACTCACAAATACGCTCTATTCTATATGTGGCCAATGCATATAAAATTAAGCAAAAAACTTTAAAAGTGTTTAAATAAAATTCCAAATTAACTTTATAATGAAAGAACACTGCAATTAGGGCAGCCAACAAGGTTATGAGGCAAGAAACATTTTATGAAATTGCAGAGGAAGCTGTGAATCTTGCTGTGCCAAAATAAATAAACCACAAGATAAAAATAGCTCAGAAGTAGAACAAGCAAGAAATGATATCATTAACAATTAACTTTGACAATTACTTTTCCTCAGGTAAAGCAAGGATACTGTTTGAAAAGACACAATAGGACATAAAGTAAATACCAATTGAGAATGCTAGCAATATTAACATAATATTGAAATATAAGTATGAATATATTCATTCCATTGTAGATAATTAAAAAATCTAAATATATACCATATATGAGAAAAATTATTGGACTTTGAATCTGAAGACCAAAGGACAAATACATTCTCTGAACTTACTGGTTTTGTAACCTTGAGCACGATATTTAAACTTCTGAGCTTCACTCCCTCATCTCTACTTTGTGTGTGTGCGTGTTCAATGGGCTAATAGATATAAAATTTCCTAACCTACTATCTACTATATAGTGTACATTTAGCATGTTTCTGTATTTTCCATGCAAGTATATAATACTTAAACTATACAAATCTGTTTAGTATGTATTTGAGAGATCAAAATTGAAAAGTAAAAAATAACAATTAAAAGCAGATGCCTTAAATTTTATATAGTGAAGATGCCTTTAAATAGTATCTTATGTTTTTGACTTGTTTCTCACAAAATATCTAGAAAAGTGTTCTTCTGTGCCACTGAGTAAATAAAAAATTTGGCCTACTCTTTTGAAACTCTTATGACTGATCTCCTACCTGAATAGTGATACTCCTTTCCAGGGGCAGTAATTTCCTGAGCACCAGAGTAGTGCAGCAGGGACAATATTAATCTAGATATAGTCACCTCTTCATGGGAGTTGACACAAAAGCCAAGCTCACGTAAAGTATTTTTCCAATGCTTCCCATCAATTTTTGCTGTGTGAAGTGGACATACCAAAAATAAATTCTGTCATTCATAAAAATAATTCAGAACCAATTCTCAAGTCCTTTTGCCTTTTATCCATTCAGTTTTTGTAAACAAACAACCACATTAAGGAAGGAGTTTAGAAGGTAGTTAATAACCCTGGTATCAAAATTGATAATATATGAACATTTAAGAGCTTCGGTAAGACTGAAACATTTTTAGATACACAGGAAATTATGATTATGTGAATTATTAAAGTCAATGTTCATTCAAATACATACATTCCTAAGAATACAGAAATCATCAAATGTTATACATTTTAAAATTCTGAAGATTAAGTGATCTGTTTGAAAAGATAAAGAAGACACTACTGAAAATAATAGGTAATCAACTATCTCAGAATAATTAGATATAACCTTGCCAAGGCTGAAAGAATACCTGAGTTCAAAATGAAAATACACTTTATGAATTTTCTAGTCAAGTAATTGCATGGGAAGTATTGTATATTCTTTTCATAGTTTAAAAAAAACTTTATTAACTCAGATAGCATCAGATCTTGATCCTGGAATTCCTCCACCAATTCATCAGATGGATGCTTTTTTTTGGTTTGGTTTGGTTTGGTTTGGTTTTTTCCCGCCTCTGGCAAATTTTTGTTAATGTACTAACTTAAAGGAAAAAAAAAGTGTGTTCTTTTCCTCCAAGTACTTGTGCTTAGAGTATACTGTGTCCCTTTCCTATATTATGGTATTTGGCAAACAGAAAAAAAAAATTCTAATATTGCTTTTAGAATATAGTGCTGGAATAAAGAGAGAGATGTAATCTTAATGTATTAATTTTACATTTAATAAGCACTTACAATTAGCTAGAAAATCTTTTGGGTATTAGGATATAATCATAAACAAAACAAAGTCTCTGGATTCATAAAACTTGCATAGTGAAGAAATGCATGGGCGGTAAAGCTGCAGATATAGAAAACAAAAAACAGATATGTGTTATGTCAGAAGATGATAAATTCAACAGATTTTAGGGAAAAAAGTAGAAATTACAGTGTGTCTAGTAGCAGGGGGGCTACATGTTATTAATAGCGGCTTTTCGGGATGATATTTGAGCTGAGACCTGTAGTAAACGAGAGAGAAGCCATGAAGGTATCTAGGAAAGAATTTTTTAGGCAAAAGGAACAGCAAGAGCGGAAACCCAGGGCAAGAGTATGCAGAGGACCAGCATGGCTGAAGCAAAATGGACAAGAGTGGTAGGGGACAAGGTAGGCTTGGTAACAAAGAAGCTAGATTGAATAGGGCCTTGAAACCTACTGTAAAGAATGCTGGGTTTTTACTGAGTATGAAGAGAAGCTACTGGAGAGTTTATTGCAGAAGAGCAACACAATTGAACACACATTTTTAAAAGATAGCTATGGGGCTGCATTGAGAATAGTTTAAACAAGTTAGGAGGTTGTGACAATACTACAGACATGGACTAGAATGATGTAGGTGCAAGGAATGAAAGCTGATCATACTAGTTTGCTGATGGCTTGCGTGTGGCATGTGTGGGAAAAGGAGGAATCAAGGATGATTCTGTGTCATGTTGAATTATGCTTTTTCCAGTCCATTGATAAAAGCCAGATGAACTATCAGGCCTATCCCACAATAGAATGTTCACAGCTCCTGGATTCATTGTATCTCTTGCCTGCACCATGCTAAATAAAGACAGTCAAACATTTATTGTCTCCTTTTCCAGTGCCACGAAGGTTCCCATGTTTACTTTACCTATCTTTTATAATGTGACTATACTATATAAAAGCAACATCTTTCACAGACGTTCAAGTCTTTCTGAAATTGTCTCTGCTCTCCCTCCTTTGATTAGGAAGCCATTATGCCCTTAGAGAGAAAAAGCTGTTGAGCATATACTATGTGCTATGAACTGTGATAAGCATATTAAGTGAATTAATTCATAAATTCCATAAAATCCTCATGTTATAATTATTATTTCTACCTGTACACTATAAATGAAACACATAGAGTCTAAGAGGGACTGTTTGATTTACCCAGGGGTCACCAAGAGGGGTGTGTTGGAGCAAAGATTTTAATCCAGATCTAGGGGCTTTCTAAAAACACAAACTAACCTCACTAATTGCATGCATGTCTACTTTAAAGATAATTATCAGAAGCTAACTTTATTTTCATTTATTTGACCATAGCACATTGAAGAGTCCCTATATAATTACCTATATTATTTATGTTATATTAATCTGTAACTATACTTATATTGGGCTTGTTGAGGCCAGAGTAAGTCCCAGGCTCTGAAATGAGCATAAATCCACAGATAGAGAGGGAAGTGGTCTTAACTGCCAACAGTGGAGGACTCAGGGCAAAAGGCAGCACCTGGATGTGTGTGTGTGTATGGGTTTGTGTGTTTGTGTACATTCCTATGTGAGATCCTGATTAAATGGGTGGATTTTAAAAATAATGTGTTTCAGTGGTTACCTTGTTTAGATTTTTACCTGGGCCAACTTCGTTAAACTTTTTCTGTGATTTCTTTGTCCTGTTTTCCTATATGTGTGTCACATATCTATCTGTATGTAAATATGTAGCCTACATATTAATTTCAATTCCTCATAATTTTGAATGGTATTGGTGCAGCATCACCTTTAAAAACAAGCACATAATCAATATGTTCTAATCTACAATGGCTTTGTTCTACACCGTAGCATTCATTTGAATTACATGGGCCTTAAAAGTGGGGAACAATTTAACATTAGATAATCAGAAGCAGGAGTTTACCCCAAATGGATGTATATTTATTGTCTTCACTTTAATAATTAACCAGCTCGTAAGCATTCCATTTTTGCTATTTAAATTTAATACTAAGTTGTAAGATATTACTCTCTAGTTTTGTACTTTATATAATTTACAATACTTCATTTATATTCATAATCATGGTTAGGATCAGCTATAAATTCATTATGCAAAGTTTAAATAAATAGTTAGAAAATTACCTGCACAAATCACGAAAACAACTAGGCACTTTGTATTTTGCAATTAGTGGTAGGTAAAATTATTAAAATCCAGTTTGTTTTACATAAGAAAAAAATCTATGTAATTATGAATGCCCTTTCTAAACTATCTAAATCACCTGTGATTGGCAACTTAGTCTTTTATATACAGTTTACTTGGTTGATTTTGCATATTCTGTCAATTAAATGTACAAGGAATTCTTCTCAGAGGTACTTTAAATGAATGGAGTTATAAGAAAAATACCAGGCTCAAACCTCAGGACAAGAATACCAGGCCTGGTACCATAAAGTTCTGAACTCTCAACCCTCCCAAAATGGGAAATAGGTTTTACTTCAAGTGTGGACTTGAATAGATTGGAATTCTGTGTTGAATGGAGTGAGCATATCCTGTTTCACCTGAAAAAAACACCATGATAGAGTAGCAATATCAGTCCTGTTTATGAATGATCAGAGTGTCTGCTATATGCATCTTTTATTTGCCCACCCTAAAATCTCCTTAGCAATCTGTCTTGAGGGCTTCTGTGTGACCAAAAACTTCCAAGAGCCAAAGTGTGACAGGAAGTAATCAGAGGGTGAAAGAATTAAAATTTGTCTAACCTGTCCCATTTAACTTAATTGTAATTATGTCAATTCCAATTCTAATGGCCATAGGAGGCACAGAAAAATCAACTTTTCTAATCCTTTCCCCATTTCAATAACCCCTCCATGAAGCCTATACGAAATTGAGTTAGACCTGCGGACTCTGATGCATTTGTATCTCAGGGAGTTAACCACACTTCCTGCTGAATGAAGAACTAAAGAGAGTCTTGATAGTCTGTATTTTTTTTTTAACCTTCAAACCCTATTGAAAGTAGGAACTCTGAAATCATATATGTATGTGTATGCATGTGTGTGTGTCTGTGAGAGAGCAATGTGAGAGAGATGTGTATATACATGTATATATGTAGATGGATGAATCCAAATGCATTCAAATTAAAGAAAATTTTTTTTTATTTCAGCATATTATGGGGGTACAAAAGTTTAGGTTACATATATTGCCGTTGCTCCCTCCCACCCCCAAGTCAGAGCTTCAAGCGTGTTTATTCCCCAGACGGTGCTCATCACACTCATTATGTATGTATACACCCATCCCTTCCCCCCATCTGCCCGACACCCAATTAATGTTATTCCTATATGCGCTCTTAGGTGTTGATCAGTGAAACCAATTTAATGGTGAGTACATGTGGTGCTTATTTTTCCATTCTTGGCATAAAGAAAATATTTTGCACATATTTTTTCAATAATATGAAAAGTCATGTGAATAATAGAAATAATCTATTGATCAATTATATTATATATTGATTATATTTTTTAAAAACCCTAGATTTCAAAAAGAGATTTTAATTGAAAATCTTATACCACTATAGATGATCCTCCACACAGGTATTATTTGATATACATATATCTATATTCCTGTACATACATATATACATATTTATATATACAGTCATGTGTCCCACAGTAACATTTCAGTCAAGGACAAATCACCTATAAGACAGTGGTCCTATAATATTTTAATGGAGCCAAAAAATTTCTGTCACCTATTGACCTTATAACCACTACAATGTATTACTCACATGTTTATGGTAATGGTGGTGTAAACAAACATACTGTGCTACCACTCACATAAAAGTATAGCACATGTAATGTACAATGCCTAATACTTGATAATCATGATAAAAGACTATGTTACTGGCTTATTTATTTACCATACTATACTTTTTATTGTTATTTTAGAGTGTACTCCCTACTTATTTTAAAATAGTTAACTGTAAAACAGCCTTAGGGAGGCCCTTCAGGAGGTTGTCCATAAGAAGACATTGTTGTCATAGGAGGTGACAGCTCCATGCGTATTGTTGCCCCTGAGAAACTTCCAGTGGGACAAGACGTGGAAATGGAGGACAGTGACATTGACCCTATCTATGTAGCTGTAGGGTAATGTGCATATCTGTGTCTTAGTTTTTAACAAAAGTTTAAAAAATAAAACCAATAAATAAAAAATTTCAAAAAAATTAAAATGTTTATACAATAAGAATATAAAGAAAAAAATCTTTTGCACAGCCGTATAAGGTGTTTGTGTTTTAAGATAAGTGTCAAAAGAGGCCAAAAGTTAAAACAAATTACAAAGTTTATGTAGTATAAAGTTACAGAAAGCTAAGGTTAATTTATTATTGAAAAATATTTTTATAAATTTAGTGTCGCCTACAAGTACAGTGTTCATGAAGTCTATAATGGTGTATAATGTCTTAGGATTCACATTCACTCACCACTCATTCACTGACTCACCAACAGCGACTTCCAGTCCTGCAAGCTCTATTCATAGTAAATGCCCTATATAGGAATGCCATTTTTTATCTTTCATACTGTATTTTTACTATACCTTCTCTGTGTTTAGGTATGTTTAGCTACACAAATACCATTGTTTTACCATTGCCTACAGCTGTACAGGTTTGTATCCTAGGAGCAATAGGCTATACCCTGTAGCCTAAATGTGTTGTAGGCTATGCCATCTAGGTTTGTATAAGCACACGCTATGATGTTCTCATGATGATGAAATCACCTAAAGTTGCAATTCTCAGAACTTATCCCTGTTGTTAAGTGATATATGACTATATATATAATTTCGTAGGTTTACATCATTTGGTAAGTAAATGAATGGTTGTAATTATAGAGATAAATCACTTTAACCCTTAATCACACTAACATATTTAAATTTATATAAATTATTTTGTGGCAAACAGAAAGACCCTGAGAAAATGTGGGAGTAGGAAGAGCAGCATAGACGAATTTTGAGGGGTGATAGTATTTAAGTAATGAAAACAGTCCCTTTTGTGTGTCCCAAGAAGTATAAGAGCCTTAGAAGTTCTGGATATAGGGCAAGTAAAGGCTGTAATAGATATTTTAATAAGAAAGACAAGATGGATGCTGCATATTTTACAGTATATTAGGAATGATACATTTATTTTGCGCTCGATGTAATATAGGCCCAAGGTTCACAAAACAGCACTATAATGTTGACAGTCATACCATCCATCAGGCTATTAGGATTATAGTACAAGTCAAAATTCTTTCAGCATACACAGAACCAGTGCCTGCCCTACATATAAAAGTAGAATAGGAATTCATCAATCACATCAATGTTATCTGATGAGCTTCTGAAATTTAATATGGGTAAATGGGTTTGATCTACTTTATTGGCTGTATTAGCTGTAGTATGACTATCCATTTTACCTTTGGCTTTCTAAGTAGGGCTAACTCACCCATACAACACACTCCATACCAGGTCTTTAAACAAAAGTGTAGATGCTAACTGGTGTTTTCATTACTGATCAGCATTTTCTCGCTCCTTCAAACTTAACTGTTCCCTTAACTCATCAGTATGATCGCAATCACACACTCTGACTTCTTGCCCCATTTGTGCTTTGTCTTGTTTCTGGGCCATAAACCAAAACTACAGAAACCAATTTTTAACACTAATTTTGCCTCTATTCAGTTTTGGTCACTTTTCACTCTCCAAAATTATTTATGATTTAGCTGACGGTTTTATTTTTTGTGTCCTGTGTAGTACTATCGCAAAACTGTAGATACACGGAATAGGGTGCTCTTGCCAGATCATAATCTAAATCACAAACTAAGAAAACACAGTAGATAACGTAGATACTCAACTCTTAGGAACAGAGGAGAAATCCAGTGACTTGTGATGAAATCACAATTCTAATTTAATTAGAGACAGAATAAGTCTTATGAAAATATTAGAAAAAGCTTAGTAATTAATTTTCTAAAATGTGGCAATGCTATAAAATAAGAGTCATTCTTATTGTGCAAATAAGAAAACTGAAACTTGCAATCACATAGTCTCTGTTGCAACTGTTTAGCTCTGCCATGAATCATGAAACCAGCCATAGACAAGATGTAAATCAACATACATAGCTGAGCTCAAAAATGTCATTTACAGAAACTGAGATTTAAATTTCAATTATTTTTCATGTGTCAGGAAATATTATTCTTTTGATTTTTTAAGCATTTAAAAATGTTAAATACATCTTCATTTGTGGACCATACAAAAACAAGTGGCAAGCTAAATTTCGCTTACAGGACATATTTTGTCAATCTTTGCTCTGAAAGAATAAATGATTGCCTAAGGACATAGAACTAGTTTGGTCCAGCTTAAACATAAATCCTTCATACTACAAAATTATCTTTCTATGTAATTTCTATATGATAGCACCAAAATTAAAACCAAACATTCCTCACCACTCTTTGCAAAGCTCTAAGTTAAATCTATTTTTTTTTTCTCAAGGAGCTAGAAATGCCAACATAGAAGGAGATTGAAAACATTTAAAATGGTTTTTATTCTTCTTTTATTCCTTTTCAAATACAATGTCAAGTGATATCCAGATATTGCTCACATTGTTCCTGCCATCTGTCTGAAGGTGAAATTCTTCAAATACCTGACTATCTATAAAGTTCAGCAATTGACATAGTTCACTGTTGTGAGGAAATAGGATGACTTTCTAAGGAAAAAAGTGAATTTACCACTTTGATTACTTCACCCAATGCAGAAAAATTTGAGTCTATGAAAATATCCAAATATCTTTTTCCAATATTTGAGACATTGATGGCAAAAAGAATTGTTTTCTAGAAATATAAAAATGAACTTAATTTCTCATGAAAGGTGCTATTACCAAAGGATTTGTACATATTGTAGTTCTCTTTTACTGAAAATAGATGGCCATAAGAGACACAAAGACCTTGGCCTACTGTGAAATTATTACTGCTGCGTACTAGATATTTACATCTTCCTGTCACCTGATAACATTTCATTCCCTATCCTTCTGTACTTTGGGGGAAACATGATCATTCTAGTCAGTGAGTTATGGGGAGAAAGTGAAGTGTGTCACTTTTGGGTTGAGAATTTAATTGGTTCTGTAATATCCTCTGGGGTGCTATTTACCATTTATCAGAGCAAGTGGAAATGTTCCAGACTGTGGCTCCTCCAACAGCCTAGGTACCATGGTGAAAATGATGGCAACACTAAAAAATACCTCCATATTTTTGTGTATTAAACTGTATAACTTTCATTAAAAGTAACTTTTATGTAAGTCAGATCAGCAGAGAGATCTGAGAGAGAGAGAGAGAGAGAGAGACGACAGAGACAGAGGGACAGAGAGGGGAGTCATGTAGCATTGCTGCAGGTATTAAACTGGCAGGCACTGC
This sequence comes from Eulemur rufifrons, assembly GCF_041146395.1. Classification (NCBI taxonomy): domain Eukaryota; kingdom Metazoa; phylum Chordata; class Mammalia; order Primates; family Lemuridae; genus Eulemur; species Eulemur rufifrons. The sequence goes on from NC_091006.1 coordinate 29,530,323, forward strand.
CAGAAGAGAAGTTGTGAAAGAGCACAGAGGGCGGAAAGCATTAGGCATTAAGGGACTTTTGAAATTTGGCAAATTTAAAGCACAGGTCAGTCTGGGCATGGAGGAAACCAGAGCTGGTTGGAAAGGCTGTCTCATGAAGAGCTTTCTCTCTATATTTAGCCCATTAAGTGATAATCCATAAGTTACATTGTATCACACAGGCTTATCCACCTTTCAGAGGTGCCAGCCCTGAATAGCAGATAAAATTGTAACTGGAACAAAAATGGCTTGTTCTTGGAAGGGGTTCAGATCTTGTTTAGAATGGATGGGAGGGGAACATGAAGCAAATATTCTCTTAGTCTATAGAATGTGGGCTCCCTGTGAGAAGAGAAAATTTAGAACACTCACAGGTCACATCTCATTCTGGTGACAACTAGTTGGGGTTATGTCCTCCTTGTATTTGTGCTAAGACACTCAGTCAAAGTTTGGCTGCCTTTTTATTTTTAACTTTAGAAAGATGTGAAGGAGGACTCGGAAAGGAAAGCATTTACTGTACTGAATAACTTGTGACAATGATTTTCATTTTAAATAGATTTTTTAAAGTAGTGTTATTCTTGGCCATTATCTAGGATTCTAAAATACTTTCAATGTAGTGCACCATTCATTATAATGATGTTCCTTTTGTAATGGATTTAGAACTTATCTGATTCAGAAACAGGATAAAATTGAACTTGATAAACAAAAATTTTGCTAAAGTTATGAAAAAAGATTGTCTTAAGTTTCCAGGAGATACAAAGTATACCAAAGTGGCAACATAATAGTTTATGTTGTTTGCTCCTTGGAAACATCTTTACTTTGGTGATTCAATTTTAAGAATTTCTATTAATATAAGGAAATAACATGGATAGAATAGTACTTGCAGCAAGTATTATTTTTCTGATAATTTTTTAAAAAAAAATGGAGGTTCCAAGATCAGGGCATATAAATGCAAGCCAAGATACTATAAAATGTTTGACGTTTATTACACATTATTGACAGCTAATTTATAAAAAGAAATGTATTTGGGGCTTTCAGTACATCATTTCATTTTTCCTCATTATTTGTGTAATTTAATGTTTTTCAGGCTTACTTTCTTTTTGGCTATTTTTAGAGCAAATATTCTTTTTGATGTTTGCCAAAAATGACCATTTTGTAAAGAATATATATACCATACCATAATCATGCCATAAAGAGATGATCTCTTGCCATTGACAGTGATATTGAAAATTGTTTATGGCTAAACTATCTCATGTAGAGCCCTTTAAAATATTGTACTCTGTAACTCAAACATTTGAACTAGCTTCAACTGAGTTTTTCGATCTTTCTAGTCCATGGTATTTATTTTCTTTGTGTCTGTGTGTGCTATTTTATTTCACAATATTCCTCTAAGTGATAGCAATATTATTTTATGAGCTAAAATACCACCTGTTGAATGATGTTTTCATTCCTTTAAGAGATAAACATTCGCATTTTTGAATGTAAAATACTTATAAATAAGCTGTTTTTATGATGTAGGTTTATTTTGTAATACACTGTAGAGCACTGTAATACACTAGCCCAGATATGCTCCTGTTATTAGAGAATTTTATGTAAAGAAAGAGCATATTAGGAGATGGTTTTCCTTTTACCATCATTTACATTTTCCTTATTTTTCCTTATAATTTCCTTTTTATCAAAAAATATGCTACCTTATTTTATTTATTCTGTCTTTAGGGCCCTCTACTATTCAAATTAGGCACCTTCTTTAAATGTGCTTCATATGAAGCAAAGATTTTTCCAAGAATCATCTGGCTTCATACAGAATACTTTCACATTTGTTTCCTACATAGGAAACTACAATTTGCTTACAATTTGTTTCATATTTTATTTTAAAAGAACTATGCTACTTATTCTGCTTAAGACACAATTTCTTCAACAGATTTCACTATTCTTTCCTGCCCTGATGATTTTTTAGCCTAAATATCATAGAATCTGGGATTCAAATGACTTTTCTCCACTTCTGCATTTTCAGGAGGCATAACTAAATTTGTCAATATGGTTTTGACAAATCATTTTCATTTTCTTTCATTGGACTAAGCCTGGCTGTTGATTACTGAAGAGTGCATTTTTTTTAAGTCAGAAGCAAACACTTCAGCACTTCAAACTCATTAAATAATTAATGTTTTCAACAACAGTGAAATCAGAAATAATTACTCAATATCTCTGCAAGTGAACCCTGCATACTTACTATAGGAATCAAGGTCATTCATTGTTTGCATTTGCTTATTCCACAGCTATCAATGACTATTTTATACAGTATTCAGCTTCTGTCGTCAGACTATTAATAGAAACAAGTTACAAGAAACAAAACACTTTACTGAATTCATTGATCAATTCAAGGAATCTCTTGGTTGAATCCTTGGGGTTTTCTAGATATAACATCATATCATCAGCAAAGAGTGTGAGTTTGATCTCTTCTTTCCCTATTTGGACTCCCTTGATTCTGCTCTCTTGCCTGATAGCTCTCGCAAGGACTTCCAATACTATGTTGAAAAGTAATGGGGACAGTGGGCAGCCTTGTCTGGTTCCAGTTCGAAGTGGGAATGCTTTCAATTTTTCCCCATTCAGTATGATGTTGGCTGTGAGTTTGTCATATATGGCTTGTATCATTTTTAGATATGCCACGTCTATGCCTATCTTGTTAAGTGTTCTTATCATAAAAGGGTGTTGAATTTTGTCACATGCTTTTTCTGCATCTATTGAGAGGATCATATGGTTTTTATTTTTGCTTCTATTTATGTGGTGAATTACATTTCTAGATTTGCGTATGTTAAACCATCCCTGCATCTCTGGGATGAAGCCCACTTGGTCGTGATGGATTATGTTTTTGATAAGCACTTGGATTCGATTTGCTAGGATTTTATTGAGAATTTTTGCATCTATATTCATAAGGGATATTGGTCTGTAGTTTCCTTTTTTTGTTGCATCTTTTCCTGGTTTTGGTATCAAAATTATGTTGGCTTGGTAAAATGTGTTGGGGAGAATCCCATCCTTCTCAATGTTGGAGAATAGTTTATGTAGGATGGGCACCAGTTCTTCTTTGTAGGTATGGTAAAATTCAGGTGTGAACCCATCTGGGCCAGGGCTTTTCTTTTTGGGAAGGTTTTTTATTGCTGTTCGATTTCAGATCTAGATACTGGTCTATTCAGGAACTCTATTTCTTCCTGGTTGAGCCTGGGAAGGCTGTGTGTTTCTAAAAATTTGTCCATTTCCTCCACATTTTCCAATTTGTGTGCATAAAGATTTTTGTAGAATTCATAGATGATATCATGTATCTCTGTGGCATCGGTCATTATTTCTCCTTTCACGGTCCTGATGGAGGTTATTAGAGATTTTTCTTTCCTGCTCTTTGTTAGTCTGGCCAGAGGTGTGTCTATTTTATGGAGATACCTTAAACAGATTCAAGTAGACCTACCATTCGATCCAGCAATCCCATTATTGGGCATCTACCCAGAACAACAAAAGTCATTCTATAAAAAAGACACCTGCACCCGAATGTTTATAGCAGCACAATTCACAATTGCAAAGATGTGGAAACAACCCAAATGCCCATCAATTCATGAATGGATTAGTAAAATGTGGTATATGTATACCATGGAGTGTTACTCAGCTATAAGAAATAACGGTGATATGGCATCTCTTTGGTTCTCCTGGAGAGAGTTGGAACCCATTCTATTAAGTGAAGTATCCCAAGAATGGAAAAATAAGCACCACATGTACTCACCAGCAAATTGGTTTCCCTGATCATCACCTAAGTGCACATTTGGGAATAACACCAATTGGGTATCGGACAGAGGTGGGGGATGGGGGGGGAAGGGATGGGTGTATACCTACGTGATGAGTGCGATGTGCACTGTCTAGGGAATGGACATACTTTAAGTTCTGACTCGGGGGGATGGGGGGGCATGGGCAATATATATAACCTGAACTTTTGTATCCCCATAATAAGCTGAAATAAAAGTAAATAAAAAAATTTAAAAAAAGAAAGAAAACACTATGGAATGTCACCCATGGTCAGGCCACCAGCTAACAGCAGGGAAGGAACACAGAGTCCTGGAGCTGCTGTTTCTGGGTGCCCTAGGCGTCGGGCACAGGCAGGACGCAGCACGCTCTCACCAGGCCGGCTTCCGGAAGTGCTGCGAAAAGGCGCTAAGGACCCCACCCCTCAGAAACCCCGCCCAGAGCACGCTGCTGGGGGTTTCTATGGTGATGGTAAACAAGCCTCAACTGCCTCAGCTACAACTGCCAAGTCCTTGGCGTTCCACCCTCCTCCAGGCGCTCTGTGGGAGTACCGAGGAGCCGGATGTGAGATCAGAGCGTGGAGACTCGGAGCCCGAGGCACACGTTTCCCATTGGTGACATTTTGGAGGGTGGCAGTGGCACTTCCTCCTCTCCTCCCCTGTGACCCACATCCGGCTCTCAGCCTTCAATCACTGGGCTTCCGCTTCCTGGACTGCAAACCCACACTTTCTCGGTCCTGACGGCCGTCCTCTGGCACAGTAAAGAAAAAAAAGGAGATGCACCTGGACTTTTCCTGGAGCCCTCTGCATTGTTAAACTTCCGGTGGAATTTGGCGGCCTTGGATTGTCAGCTTCCTTTCCTTCATAGAAATCAGTCTTGCTGTCTTCCATGGACAATTCGTTATCTGCCAGAAGTGTTTATTGCTGAAGGCATCCGAAGTTGTTCTTTAAGCAACAAAAAATTTGTGTCCAGGCTTGTCTAACGTCTGCCCTAACAAGTGTCTATGATGCTGGGCCCTGAGGGAGGTGAAGGTTTTGTGGTCAAGCTCCGTGGCCTGCCCTGGTCCTGCTCCATTGAGGACGTGCAGAACTTTCTCTGCGACTGCATGATTCGTGATGGGACCGCGGGCGTCCACTTCATCTACACTAGAGAGGGCAGGCAGAGCGGTGAGGCTTTTGTTGAACTTGGATCAGAAAACGATGTGAAAATGGCCCTGAAGAAAGACAGGGAAAGCATGGGACACCGGTACATCGAGGTATTCAAGTCCCACAGAACCGAGATGGATTGGGTGTTGAAGCACAGCGGTCCCAACAGTGCCGACAGCGCCAACGATGGCTTCGTGCGTCTTCGAGGACTTCCATTTGGATGCACAAAGGAAGAAATTGTCCAGTTCTTCTCAGGTTTGGAAATCGTGCCCAACGGAATCACATTGCCTGTGGACCCTGACGGCAAGATTACAGGGGAAGCTTTTGTGCAGTTTGCTTCACAGGAGTTAGCTGAGAAGGCTCTGGGGAAGCACAAGGAGAGGATAGGGCACCGGTATATCGAAGTGTTCAAGAGCAGTCAGGAGGAAGTTAGGTCATACTCAGATTCCCCTCTGAAGTTCATGTCGGTGCAACGGCCGGGGCCCTATAACCGCCAGGGGACGGCCAGGAGGTACGTGGGCATCGTGAAGCAAGCGGGCCTGGAGAGGATGCGGCCCGGGGCCTACAGTGCAGGCTATGGCGGCAACGAGGAGTACGGTGGCCTCAGCGATGGCTATGGCTTCGCCCCTACCGACGTGTTCGGGAGAGACCTCAGCTACTGTCTCTCGGGGATGTACGACCACAGATACAAGGACGGCGGCTTCACAGTGCAGAGCACCACAGGGCACTGCGTCCACATGAGGGGGCTGCCGTACAAAGCCACCGAGAATGACATTTACAACTTCTTCTCTCCACTCAAGCCTGTGAGAGTGCAAATCGAGATTGGCCCAGATGGAAGAGTGACCGGGGAAGCAGATGTGGAGTTTGCCACTCACGAAGAGGCTGTGGCATCTATGTCGAAAGACAGGGCCAACATGCAGCACAGATACATAGAACTCTTCTTGAATTCGACAGCAGGGGCGAGTAACGGGGTGTACAGCAGCCAGGTGATGCAAGGCATAGGGGTGTCGGTGGCCCAGGCCACTTACAGCGGTCTGGAGAGCCAGTCCGTGAGCAGCTGCTATGGGGCTGGCTGCAGCAGTCAGAACAGCATGGGAGGATACAACTAGTTTTGTAGGAACATCGGAGTTATTTCAACCAAATTTTCACAAGCAAAGAAGAGCAGATATAAGGAACCTGTGGAACCCATTTTGCGCCATGAGTTTGTGAAATCTGGATTAAAAAATTACCTCTTAAGTGTTTTCTCATACAGACTTTTCCAGCGTGTGATATTGAGTAAACTGTTTTCAGCTTTTCTCAATTAACATTTTGGTAGTATGCTTTAGAGTGATGTTATCTGAGTTTAAGCATGTTAAATATGGACCTTTTGCCACCACATTGCAGTGAACGCATTGGGGAGACGTGCTTTTTGGGAAAACTCAAAGGTGCTAGCTCCCCAAATCAAAAAGAAATATTTCTTGTTTGTTCATTCCAGTTTATCTTTTCACTTAAAATCTTTTAGGTTAAGTTTAAGCTTTTTAAGAGTCAATTTTGAGCACTGAGATCAATACTAATACTGTAGGAACTGGTGAGGCCTTGACTTAAAACCGTCTTTGTACTGTGATTTCCTTTTGGGTGTTATTTTGTTAAGTGAAACTTGTTAAATTTTTTGTTACTTAATTTTTTTTCTTAAAATAAAGATTTTTCACAATGACTGGCACAGATTATCTACTCAGCAAAAGTTGGTAAAATGACTGGGTAGTTGAAGAGAATTCATTTTAATCCTAATGTATTTTGTGAATTTAAAAATAATTTTGTACATCAGAGCTGTGATCCCCGTTATATTCTTTCAATGAGGCTAAATAAAAATATAATAAAAATGTTTAAAAAAAACACTGTTGAAAATACTTTTTTCAAAGCATTGAAATAGAGTTAAAATTATGTTTTCCAAATTGCAAGTCTATTTTTATACTTGAGCAGATACTAGTATTACAGAGAATCAATTTATTGTACTACAAAGCAATGTTAATGACCAATTTTCTACAGGAACAAATACCGCTCCTCTCAAAATACAAGCAAACAACAGTGACTTTGACCTCCTAATCGAATTAATAAAATAATTGTTGGTATATCATTACAACTCCCATGTTTTAATTAATTAAAGTGGTTTGTCTTTCTTTTTTAACTGGAAGCACAGGAGAAAAACAGTAATATATAATGCAAACATTGTGCTATTTTCACAAAAGAAATAGAGGGGACCTAGAGTCATATAAAGCAACTACTTTGGTATTGATTTTTATAATAATAAGGAATTTTACAAGTCTTTATACATTATAAAAATAAAATATTTGCTTGTCCTATTCTTAAATACATAAATTCTACAGACTGCTTTATTTTACCATAAATTATTGTTTTATAACATATATAGAATTTAATATTAGAATTAGGAAATTAGTAAACCATGCATTTATAAACCAAATTGACAAAAAAATTTGTTGTCAACTAAAAGGAATAATCATTTTCATTATTGATTTATGCCTATACTCAACTTGAAGTTGTGTCCGGGCCAATGGAAAGACCAAGGGAAAATGTAGAAGGGAATTTAGAAATAATGAAATCATCATCACTCCTTACAGAATATACAGAACAACTTGTTTCTTTCAAAGTATACTTAACATCGTAGAACTCATATCACCATCACTGTGAGCTAGTAATTTCCTAATAAGTGAATTTTATTTGTTCTCTCAATTTTCAGAGCCCCTTAATGTACTTGATATACAAGTATATGTTTGGATGATTATCATGGTGATGCCAACAAAGAAAAGAGGAACTCTTTCAAGAGACCAAGTCCTATAAAACCTTGTAGTAGTCTTCTCTGTTCTGGAAGGTGATCACCACAAACTTGGCCAGTGAAAACCACACAGGTATGTTATACTTTCTGAGGATCAGCAGTCCAGGCACAGATTAGCTTGTTCTTCTGCTTAGTGTTTCACACAGCTGCAAAGCATCATCTTGTGCGGGTTCCCATCTAGAAACTAGACTAGGGAAGCATCCACTTTCCAACTCATGTGGTGTAGGCTTCCTTAAGGTCCTTGTGTCTGAAGGATTCCTGGCAGCTTGCTTCTTAAAAGGCAGAAAGGGGAGAAACAATCTCCAGACTGCATTTGCTGGCAAGAGTGAGTCTTACATAACATAATGTAAAACAGGAATGAAATTCTGTCACCTTTGTGGAATTTTACAGTTTAGATGAAAGTTATATGTCCTGCCCACACTCAAGAATATGAGCTTATACAAGTGCATGGACATGAGCAGGTGGGAATCATGGGAGCCAATGTATACTCTGCCTGTCCAAATCTTGTTCCCTCTTCAATGGCCTCCCATTTAGAGCTACACTTAAGCAACCACTGCTGGAGATGAAAGAAAGGTCTGGAGGGATGGACTGACATTGAGGTTCCACCTTCTAGAATAACATTTAGAAAGTTTCTTACTTTGAAAGTATGAATTTTATTGTTCATTGGCTTAGAATGGAAGAAAAGTCATATGTTGAATGAAAGGTTATCTTTTAGCAAGCAATCAAAAATGTCCAGGTAGATAAATGAAATACAATTTTATTCAGACAGACTAAAGTTCAAACACAAAATCAAGCTCTCTAGCATTTGTGGAAGCTATCAAAAGGAAAAAATAAAATGTGATTCATATTTTTCATTGCTAAATAGTCTTTTAAACGGGCCTGACCACTTTTAACTTTCTTAATTGACAATTGTGCGTCTTTTTGTTGTAAAAGTATGACATATGTCTTAGCCATGCAACCAGATATAAAGAATAGATTTTTAAAAAGAGCTAGGACAATGCATAAAATATTTCAGAGTAATAAATTTTAACCACCCTGTTTTATAATTCTACAGTTGGACTCAGGTAATGCTTTTAAGTTTTGAATAGAGATGTTTGTATTTACATAAAATAAATTAAGTTTTTCATTTTTAATTCAAAGAATCACAACATGTAGTATACATTAAATTAACTGCTGAATGAAAAATTGATCTGGCTAAAATAATCTGTTCTTAGTTTTTTCAACCTAAATTTTTTAAAAAATGACATATAGATCTCCTATTTAAAATACACCACATACAATCCTGATTTCTTTTATATGTCCTGTTCTATAACTTCCAATTCAGATAGTATTTTTTATAATAAAATAAGAAAATATTAGTTTAGGAAAAAATTGGATCAGTCTTTTTTTATAAACCACAATTTATGCATCTAATTAAGAAAGATAACACACAAGAACTTTACTGAGTGACCCAATACTGTTTAGAAAGCTAGCCTTGGCTCCTGATATCTGGTTCCTAAATATGTCCTATAAGATGTCCCTCATTAACGTTAACATGTTTTATTTTCTACTTTTTCCTTCCTCTTCCTTTTTTCTCTTATTCAGAGAGTCTTATTACTTGCCAACTCAACTCAGACTGCTTATATTTCCTTAAGTGTTTTCCTTAGTTTATTTATGCCTACTAATATCCTGCCACCACCTAATTTTCTCTTTCTAATCAATTCCAGGTTATGTCTAATATTGATTGGTGGTTTTAAAATGTTGCCACTTAACCAGTATTGTTACTGCAAGTATTACAGTGAGTGGTCCCCAGGACAAACCTAGCGGCACACGGTGAGTCGGAGAATCAAGGTTTATTCGCCAGTGGGCTCAGAGTGGTCTCACCACCAAATTCTGAGTACCGTCTATCCAGTTTTTTCCATTTTTATTAAGTTGGGGTGATCCAAGGGGAGGGGTTGCAGGTGACTGATGCCCTCCAGGCAATAGGTTAGGTTAGTGTTTTGCACCAGGTAATTAGGTTTAGTGTTATGCTGATGCGCTACATGTTAGGTTAGTGTGTTGCACCAGGTAATTAGGTTTAGTGTCAAGCTGCTGTGCTAGATGTTAGGTTAGTGGTATGCTAATGTGGGTCTTCCGTGAGGGGTGGGGGGGGTCTCAGGTGGCTGCTGTGCTAGGTAATAGATGGGGGTTTTCCTTATCATTCCCCCCTTTGATGCCCTTATATGTCTTATTATAGGGCATCATTTCCCAGTGGGTTATAGCCTCTTAAGGCCGTTATGTGAGCTGTTGCTCTCCGGGTTACAGTTGTTTTTACAAATTTAATAACTGTGCTGAGTATGCAGGGGCCTACAGTGACAAGGAGAAGAATAGTTATTAGCAGCCCAGCCAGAGGTAGTAGCCATGAAGTCCATTGTCCCAAGTCGAAACCCCAGGTTTGTTCTAATTAGTGAAGGGAATCCAAGTCCTAGCATAACAAGTCTCAGGGCAGGGTTTTTCTCCATAGTTGTTAGGGCAAGTGCCCCAACCAGGAGGACTGTAGGGACTGCAGTAAGAGCAGACATCCTACAATGAGCCAATATATCACAGTTAGAGATGCCCTCTGCAGTACAGTCCAATCTTCCGGAGCTACTGAGAAGAGTCCAATCCCCAGTAAAGTCACTACAACCCCATTGAGAGTCAGGGCCAGTGGTCCCATTTACTCCTGTTCATTTCCAGGTGTGGCTGTCCTCGTTGGCAGATGGTTAAGCTGGATCTTCAGCGGGTTCTGCTGGTCCTGATGTGCAGTCCAGAGATCAGTTTCGTTGTCTGGTTTGGCCTTTTACATCCGGGAGTGGTGGATTCACGGAGTGAGACCTGCAACTTTAATAGCAGGGGGAGGAACTAGTATCACAGTATGGGGACCCTTCCAGGTGGGCTCTAGGCGCATTTTTTTCCCAGTCCTTTATCCAGACTAGATCCCCAGGTTGGTGGGGGTGGACAGGGAAAGCCAGGGCTATAGGATTTTTTCTAGGATGGTGTGGTGGATATGGCACATAGTTTTGGCTAAGGCTTGGAGGTGTGTGTTTATATTCCCCTAGTTGTGTGATGTCTCCCCTTAATTGCTTGATGAGTAGGGGAGGTCTACCGAACAGGATTTCAAAGGGTGAATATCCTGTGGGCCCTGGTGTGCACCTGACTTTTAATAGGGCTAGGCTTAGCATGTCTACCCACGGTAATTGTGTTTCCTGACATAGCTTTGCTAGAGTGGTCTTGAGGGTCCAGTTTATGCACTCTACTTTCCCTGAGCTCTGTGGCCTGTAGGCTGCATGTAGTTTCCATTTGATTCCTAGTGCTTTGGTGAGGGTTGGCATGACCTCCGCAGTGAAACTTGGTCCATTGTCACTGCCAAATGAGAATGGTAGACCATACCGGGGGATGATTTCTCTCAACAGAAACTTTGCCACTTCTCTAGTCTTTTCAGTCTGGGTAGGGACTGCCCCGACCCAGCCTGAGAAGGTGCATATCACCACCAGCAGGTATTTATAGCCCCAACATGGTTTTACTTCTGTGAAATCAACTTCCACAGTTTGAGTCAAAGCCCCCAGAGTCACTTGTTTCTTCTCGTATACCAACAGGTTAAAGTCTTTAGTGAGGTCCGGTAGCCCTAGTATGGGGGCTCTTTTTAGTAAGTCTTTTATTTCCTGGAAAGCCCTTTCCTGACTCTCGGTCCATTCCAATTCTTTGTTTTCAGGCCCGTGTAGGGTCTCATATGGAGGCTGAGCCTTTAAGGAGAAACCTGGGATCCAGATGCGGCAGAATCCTGCCGTGCCAAGGAATTCCCTGAATTGCCTCCATCTGGTCAGCCTAGGAATTGTACACATGGTGTGCTTACGCTCATGTCCCAGTGTCCGGCGCCCCTGAATGATGTGGAAACTGAGGTACTTCACCTGTTGCCTGCAGATCTGTGCCTTTTCCCAGGAGACTTTATATCTTTTGTCAGTGAGCAGTTGGAGCAGGCACCAGGTTCCCCGTCGACAGTCTTCCCTGGTTGGGCTCGCTAGAAGGAGGTCATTGACGTACTGTAGAAGTGTGCAGCGGGTTTCTTCTCGCGGAAAGGAGATGAGGTTGGTGGCTAGAGCCTCCCTGAACAGAGTTGGCGAATTTCTAAATCCCTGTGGTAGTCGCATCCAGGTGAGCTGGGTTTTCCTTCCAGTCTGAGGATCCTCCCACTCAAAGGTGAACAGGGCTGACTCTTCGGAGCGAGCTGCATGCAGAAGAAAACATCCTTTAAGTCCAGGCAGGAGAACCAGGGACCATCAGGAGGAAGGAGGCCGAGGAGGGTGTCTCTCGTCTCCTGGGTCCTCCTTCCCCTGGTGGGCCAGGTTTCTCGGCTGGGACAGGTCTTCTGAGGACAGCGGCCAGGAGAGCGGCTTTCTGTTTCATTTTCTGGTCCTTCTCCCTCTGGCTTCTGGGTGATCAGAGTGACTTTGTTCATGTTGGTTGGTTTTTGGCTCTCTCCCGGACCCCGTGGAGGAGACCTTCCCGAGTGCCTCTTGTCCACTCAGGGAGTTGAAATCTCAATCCGGGTTGGTCTTGGGTGCTGCTCTCAGTGCCCACTGCTCCACATCCAAGGTCCCTGCTGGAGCCTGGTCCTGGAGCCACCTCCGGGTCCCAGCTATAATCCGGCATCGTTCTTCTGTGTTAAAAAGGGTCAGAAGGAGCTGGCGGCAGTCTTCCCAAATGGGACGGTGGGTCTGAAAGATGGATTTTAGGAGGTCAATGAGGGCCTGAGGTTTTTCGGAGTAAGGTGGGTGTGTTCCTTCCAGTTCAGAAGGTCAGTGGTGGAGAAGGGCTGGTAGTACAGGACTGGTTGACCCGGCTGAACGGACCCATCGTCTGTAACCTGCATCGGACCTTGCACCTCATGCAGGGGCACCTGGAGGGCTGAAGTTGGGGTCTGAGCTGACCGTAGCCGGCGAGTGATGGGCGTGTCGGCACCTGGTTGGTCTGGAACTGGCAGCCGGGAGACTGATGGTGGCGGGGTGTCCGGCGGATTCGGGGGCACTTCTGGAGGTGTCACAGTAGGGCTGCGGTCGTGGTTCCTCTTCAGGAGCTTCCTGATGGATGGGTTTGTACAGTTTGGAGTCTCTAGTCCTTTAGGGCCACAAAAATCCTTCTCTGTCCCTTATTAGCACAGAACCGGACCCAAGGGCGCAGGGTCTGAGCAATCTCTAGCCATGAATCTATGTAAGGGAATGGGTCGAGGTGGCCTGGAGTCCCGGTCACAACTTTCCAAATGGCTCGCACGGTGGGGAGGTCTAGAGTTCCTGTTGCAGGCCAGTCAACCCCAAATGCCGGCCATTTGTGTTCATAGAGGGCCCTAAGTCTGCTGGGACTCAGTGTGACACTGTAATCTCCCATGAAACCCTTCTTAATGTTCTTTAACATGCATTTAAGGACTGTAGGCTTAGATTCTACACTACCCACTCTAGACCCCTGAAAAGGTGGAGGGGGATTTCTCTCAGGTGTCCGCCTGGCTGCGTCCCTCCCGGGAACTTGGGCACGTCTTGGCTAAGGTGTGCCCGTATAAACCCCGGGCCTGGTCACTCCTTTTAGGGGAGTGAATCACCGTTATGCCATCCGACGCCGCCACAGAACCGCAGGTGAGGACCCACTCAGATTCCGTAGCTGTAGCCGTGGAATCACAAACAGTCACTCTTCACTTACTCACTTAGACAGGCAGAGGTTACGCATTCCCACCCTGGGAATTTCCTGCACTCAGGAGGTGATCAAGCTCCTCTTCCGTCGTTGGACGGGTCCCAGGACTTTACCTGGTCCGATGCTTCCAGTCCTGATTTGACTTGTCCTTCTCTCCGGCGTGTCCAGGCGAGTTCAGGACCCCACAGCCGGCGGGAGCTCCGAGGAGCGAAGATACTCTGTAAAAAGGCAGTTGGTGCCGGTTTGCTTCTGTCGCTGAGGTCCCGCCGGTCGCTGCGCTCGTCCCGGAACCGGTGGCTTCAAGGGGCCAGTGCGATCGGTTTTCTCAGTCAGGGAACCAAAATGTTACGGCAAGTGTTACAGTGAGTGGTCTAAGTAATAGATGGGGGTTTTCCTTCTCAGTATGAAACCATAGTTCTGGATAAAATATTTCCTAGATAGAGGCAATGAGGGGAGTTCATTATGACAACTTGGTGGGAGAAAAAAAGATGAAAGAAAACTACTACATGTGCTCTCAAATACTTACTAAATCTATCAATCTATTTCAAAATATTATATAATATGTTGCACACTGTAGTTCTGATTATATATTGGTGTGGATGCAAGGAAAGCTGACGAATTGGGACCAATACTCCATTCTACAAAAAATAATAAATAATTAATTCTACAAAAGTGCAGATTGTGTGATCTGATCCCCTTCAATACAGGCAATAGCCAAATGGGGGAAAATGATACTGGATTAATAACAGGAATGAGGTATCATAACGATGCAAGGTAAAACTTAATAAAGGACGGGTGAGTATAACTCACTAGAAGACAAATGTGTTCTTCTATTGGGACTCATGTTCAGGTGTCCTAGTGGGATATAAGAAGCAGAGTCCTCTGTTCCATACAGCAACATAGTTGCAGGAATACAGTGAGATCTTGACCCTGTTCTTACTAAGTTGACTAAAGAAAAAGGAAAAAAAAAAAAAATGCTGACTCCAGGACGAACAGTATGTGTCAATACTTATGAGGAAAGTTGAATTCTCAGTGTGCAATTCATTAGAGTAGTAGCAATACCTTTCCCGCTTAGAGTGGAAAGAGATTTTGATTCCCTCCCTCTTACCTCTGCTCCCCCTGGTGGGGAAGATGACAGAAGTTTAGGCAAAAATTTACTCCTCCTCGGTGGAAACATGAGGTAAAGGTGGAGAATATTTCTTTCTCTAAATAAACAACTAATATTTTTCAATATGTTGATCCAAGGCAGCAAGAGAAGTGCATCTTGGTAATGCCTCTGTAGACACAAGTCATCGAAACCTGAAACACATTCAGAAGTAAATGGTTCTAAAAACAAATCTGGCACTTTAAGCTCTCTTTGCTTTTCAGCCTTCTTTTATATTACGTCACATTGCAAAAAAATTTATTTAGATGTTGATTACTTCCATGGTATCATTAGTATGCCCTCAGCATATATAAGAGGATATAGAAGAAAAGAAGGATAAGCATTTGGAAATCTATGTTTGCTATAATGTATCCTTAATGCATGGGAGTTTGATTGATTTCTACTTCCTGGTTCTCAGCATACAGAATTCTTACCACTATTTTCACTTCTCCCATTCATTAGGTAAGATAAACTCTGTGACAGAGCCATAATCCCAATAGTTCCCAGCTATTAATATAACAAAATTCAGATTACTCAAATTGGGATTCTTCCATACTGATGGGGAAAATCCCCATCTATTATTTAGCACAGCAGTCACCTGAGACTCCCACCCCTCACAGAAGACCCACATTAGTATATTACTAACCTAACATCTAGTACATCAACATAACACTAAACCTATTACCTGGTGTGGACACTAACCTAACTTATCTGGCTGACATTAGTCACCTGAGACCCCCTCCCCTTGGATCACCCCAACTTAATAAAAATGGAAAAAATTGGGTAGACGGGGCTCAGAATTTGGTAGCGAGACCCCCTCTGAGCCTGCCGGCGAATAAACCTTGATTTTCCGACTCTCCGCCTGCCGCTCGGTTTGTCGTCGGGACCACTCGCTATAACACTTGCTGTAACATTTTGATTCCCTGACCGGAAAACCGACCACGCTGGCCCCTTGAAGCCACCGGTTCAGGACGGGCGCAGTGACCGGCGGAACCTCAGCGACAGAAGCAAACCGGTGCCAACCGCCTTTTTGCTGAGTATCTTCGCTCCTCGGGAGCTCCCGCCAGCCGCGGGGTCCCAAACTCGCCCGGACACGCCGGAGAGAAGAACAAGCCAAATCAGGTCTGGAGGCATCAGACCAGGTAAGGTCCTGGGACCTATCCGAGTCAGGCCCGTCAGACGACGGAAGGGGAGCTTGATCACCTCCTGAGTGCAGGAAATTCCCAGGGTGGGAATGTGTAACCTCTGCCTGTCTGAGTGAGTGAGTGAAGAGTGACTGGTTTTGGTTCCACGGCTACAGCTACGGAATCTGAGTGGGTCTTCACCTGCGGTTCTGTGGCGGCGTCGTATGGCTTAACAGTGATTCACTCCCCTAAAAGGAGTGACCAGGCCCGGGGTTTATACGGGCACACCGTAGCCAAGACGCGCCTAAGTTCCTGCGAAGGATGCAGCCAGGCGGACACCCGAGAGAAACTCCCCACCTACCTTTTGTCTGTTAAGCTATGACACCATTCAAGGGTCTAAGATGGGTAGTGTAAAATCCAAGCCTACAGTCCTTAAATACATGTTAAAAACTTTAAAAAGAGTTTCACGGGAAATTACGGTGTCACACTGAGTCTCAGCAGACTTAGGGCCCTCTATGAACATGAAGGGCCGGCATTTGGGGTTGACTGGCCTGCAACAGGAACCCTAGACCTCCCCACCATGCAAGCAGATTGAAAAGTTGTGACCGGGACTCCCGGCCACTCCGACCAATTCCCTTACATAGATTCATAGCTAGAGATTGCTCAGACCCTGCCCCCTTGGGTCTGATTCCATACTAATGAGGAACAGAGCAGGATTTTTGTGGCTCAAAGGACCAAAGACTCCAAACTGTACAAACCCATCCATCAGAAAGCTCCTAAAGAGGAGCCACCACCGCCCCCCTACAACCCTACTGTGACACCTCCAGAAGTGCCCCCGAATCCGCCGGACACTCCGCCACCATCAGTCTCCCGGCTGCCAGTTCCAGACCAACCAGGTGCCGACACGCCCATCACCCGCCGGCTACGGTCAGCTCAGACCCCAACTTCAGCCCTCCAGGTGCCCCTGCATGAGGTGCAAGGTCCGATGCAGGTTACAGACGATGGGTCCGTTCAGCCGGGTCAACCAGTCCTGTACTACCAGCCCTTCTCCACCACTGACCTTCTGAACTGGAAGGAACACACCCACCTTACTCCGAAAAACCTCAGGCCCTCATTGACCTCCTAAAATCCATCTTTCAGACCCACCGTCCCATTTGCGAAGACTGCCGCCAGCTCCTTCTAACCCTTTTTAACACAGAAGAACAATGCCGGATTATAGCTGGGACCCGGAGGTGGCTCCAGGACCAGGCTCCAGCAGGGACCTTGGATGTGGAGCAGTGGGCACTGAGAGCAGCACCCAAGACCAACCCGGATTGAGATTTCAACTCCCTGAGTGGACAAGAGGCACTCGGGAAGGTCTCCTCCACGGGGTCCGGGAGACAGCCAAAACACCAACCAACATGAACAAAGTTGCTCTAATCGCCCAGAAGCTAGAATAATCACCAAACAAATTCTACGAGTGCTTTTGTGAGGCTTACCGAGTCTATACACCCTTCAACCCAGAGGTGGCCAAAAATCAGCTGATGGTGAATGCTACATTTGTTGGGGAGTCCTATACTGACATCTGACGGAAACTCCAAAAACTTGACGGGTTTATAGAAATTAACATCACACAGCTAATAGAAGTGGCCCAAAAAGTCTACGTTAATTGAGACTGGACCGCCCGGAGGGAGAAAGGCCAGAAAATGAAATGGAAAGCCACTCTCCTGGCTGCTGCCCTCAGAAAACCCGACCCAGCCAAGAAACCTGGCCCACCACGGGAAGGAGGACCCAGGAGATGAGGGACCCTGAAGCCTGACCAGTGTGCCTATTATAAGGAGTTTGGTCACTGAAAACATAAATGCCCCAACAAAAAAAAACCACCCACCGCCAAACAGGAACCTGTCCAGGGGCTTCCAGCAGGAGCCGAGACCCAGGACCTCACCGGTCTCACTGGGGTCAACTCAGAATAGGACTGACTGGGTTCCCTGACTCTTGGCCCCCGGGAACCTATGGTCATAATGGAAATGGGGGGCCGACCAGTAACATTCATGGTGGACAGTGGGGCAAAACATTCGGTGGTAACAACCCCCGTGTCTCCACTTAAAAAGCAAGAAACCACCATTGTGGGAGCCAATAGAACTCGAGTAGCTCAACCCTTCTGCCAATCCCGAATATGCCAGATGGGGGGGCCACCAGATAAGACATAAATTCCTGTACATACCAGACTGCCCCGTGCCCCTCCTAGGTCAAGATCTCCTAAACAAACTGGGAGCCCAAATCACCTTCCACCTGGAAGGGACTACAAGCCTCACGCTCGGTGCTCCAGAGACTCTCATAATGGCGGTCACCCTGCCTTGGGAATCGGAGTAGAAGCTATACGATAAGGACAAAGAAGAACAAAACCCGCCTGACTTCTGGCAGGATTTGCCATTGATATGGGCAGAAGACAACCTTCCCAGTCTTACACACCAACATACATCCCTGGTGATCAAGATAAAACCAAGTGCCCAACCAACCAGGAGACGACAGTATCCCATCCCCAAAGAGGCTCGAGAGGGAATTCAAAAACACATCAATAGACTTAAGCGGGAGGAGATTTTGATAGAGTGCCAGTCCCCATGGAACACTCCCCTCTTGCCAGTCAGAAAGCCCAACGGAGGTGGATACTGGCCCGTCCAAGACCTGCGACTGATTGAGGCCACAGTGACTCTCCACCCAGTGGTACCAAACCCATACACCCTTCTAGGCCTCGTTCCTCCTAATGCTCGCTGGTTCTCCTGCCTGGACTTAAAAGATACTTTCTTCTACATGCAGCTAGCTCCGAAGAGTCAGCCCCTGTTCACCTTTGAGTGAAAAGATCCTCAGACTAGACAGAAAACCCAGCTCACCTGGACACGACTACCACAGGGATTTAAAAATTCACCAACTCTGTTCAGAGAGACTCTAGCCACTGACCTCATCTCCTTTCCGCGAGAAGAAACCCGCTGGACATTTCTACAGTACCTCAATGACCTCCTAGTGAGCCCAACCAGGGAAGACTGTCGACGGGGAACCCGGTACCTGCTCCAACTGCTCACTGACAAAGGATACAAAGTCTCCTAAAAAAAGACACAGATCTACAGGCAACAAGTAAAATACCTCGGTTTCCACATCACTCAGGGACGCCACACGCTGGGACATGAGCATAAACACACCATCTGTACAATTCCCAGGCCAACCAGACGGAGACAATTCAGGGAATTCCTTGGCGAGGCAGGATTCTGCCACATCTGGATGAAACGTTTCTCCCTAAAGACTAAACCTCTATATGAGGCCCTATGTGGGCCCAAAAACAAAAAATTAAAATAGGCCGAGAGTCAGAAAAGGACTTTCCAGGAAATAAAAGACTTACTAAAAAGAGCCCACACACTAGGGCTACCGGACTTCACCAAAGACCTGTTTATACATGAGAAGAAACAAGTGACTCTGAGGGTTTTGACTCAAACTGTGGGCCCCTGGCAGAGACCAGTGACTTACTTGTCAAAACAATTAGATCCGGTAGCGGCAGGATGGCCACCTTGCTTCTGCACACTAGCAGCCACTGTCCTGCTAGTCAGAGAAGCAGACAAACTCACACTGGGACAAAACCTCCGTGTGCAAGTCCCTCAAACAGTTGATATCTCTAATAAACACCTCGGGGCATCAGTGGCTCTCAAGCAACCAGTTAACGCAGTATCAAGGACTGCTACACAAAAATCCTGTGTCACCCTAGAGACTGTGCAGACCCTAAATCCCGCCACCCTCCTACCCACTGAGCCAGGGCCCCCCAGACCATGACTGCACCGAGGCAGTAGAGGTCTATGCCAGCCGGCCAGATCTAAAAGATAGTCCTCTACCAATACCAGACTTAAAACTCTACACAGATGACAGTAGTTTTATCCAAAATGGAAAACAACTGGCAGGCTTCGCTGTCACCACAGTAGATGAGGTCATCATGTCAGCCCCTTTGCCCCAAGGGTAGTCGACACAAAGGGCGGAGCTATGGGCCCTCATCCAAGACCGAGATAAAAAGACAAACACATACACAGACTCTAAATATGCCTTTGCCACCATACATATCCACGGGACAATATATAGAGAGAGAAGACTGCTGACTGCCGGTAAAAAAAAAAAAAAAAATCAAAAATAGAGATAAAATTCTCCAACTGCTAGAGGCAGTTTAAAAGCCAAGAAAAATTGCGGTCATCCACTGTCGAGGACACCAAAAGGACACAGATCCAATTGCTACCGGCAATCGCCTGGCAGACCAAACAGCCAAAAATACAGCCACCCGAAAACGTTCAGAGGACAACACTGCGACCCAATGCCAAATCTTGTTGACACCAGAGTGGCCTGAAAAACCAAAATATACTCCAGAAAAAAACCAGTGGGCAGAGCAACAGCAGGTCAAGAAAGACACAGACAGGTGGTGGCACCTACGAAACCATAACATCTTTATCCCCAGTAAATTAACATACTCTATTGTCTCCCGCTATCACAACCTGACTCCCTTGGAAAAAACAGCCCTCATACAGCCACTCGCCCGGTACTACTGCATCGCCAAACTTCCATCCATTGCGGCAACAGTCAGTGCCTGCTGCCAGACCTGCGCAAAAAACAACACAACAGTCAGGCCGAGACCCACCCCAGAAATTCAGTACACCAGAACCTCTCCGTTCGAAGATATAGAAGTTAATTTCACAGACATAAAACCATGTCGGGGCTAAATACCTGCTAACAGTGATATGCACCTTCTTAGGCTAAGTCGAGACAGTCCCTACCCAGACCGAAAAGGCTAGAGAAGTGACAAAGTTTCTGTTGAGAAAAATCATCCCCCGATATGGTCTACCACTCTCATTTAGCAGTGACAACAGACCAAACTTCACTGCGGAGGTCATAGAAACCCTCACCAAGGCACTAAAAATCAAATGAGAACTACAAACAGCCTACAGGGCCTCAGAGCTCAGGAAAAATAAAACACATAAACCGGACCCTCAAGACCACTCTAACAAAGCTATGTCAAAAAACACAGTTACCCTGGGTAGACATGCCAAGCCTATCCCTGTTCAGAGTCAGATATACACCAGGGCCCACAAGATATTCACCCTTTAAAACCCTGTTCGGTAGACCTCCCCCACTCATCAAGCGATTAAAGAAAGACATCAAACAACTAAAAAAATTAAATATAAACACACACCTCCAAGCCTTAGCCAAAACTATCTGCCATATCCACCACACCGTCCAAAAAAAAAAAAACCCTATCACCCTGGGTCTCCCTGTCCACCCCAACCAACCTGGGGATCTAGTCTAAATAGAAGACTGGAAAAAAGTACCCCTAGAACCCACCTGGAAGGGTCCCCATACTGTGATACTAGTTACTCCCACTACTGTTAAAATTGCAGGTATCACTCCATGATTCCACCACTCCTGGGTAAAAAAGGCCGAACCAGACAACAAAACTGATCTCTGGACCACACATCAGGACCAGCGGAACCCGCTGAAAATCCAGCTTAACCGTCTGCCAACAAAGACAGCCACATCCAGGACTAAACAGCAGTAAATGGGACCACTGGCCCTGACCCTCATTGGGGTTATAGTGACTATACTGGGGATTAGACTCTTCTCAGTAACTCCAAAAGATAGGACTGTACTGCAGAAGACATCTCTAACTGTAATATACTGACTCATTATAAAATGTCTACTCTTACTTCAGTCCCTACAGTCCTCCTGGTTGGGGCACTCGCCCTAACAACTATGGAGAAAAACCCTGCCCTGAGACCTAGTATACTAACACTTAAATTCCCTCCACTAATTAAAACAAACCTGGGGTTTCAACTTAAGACAATAGACTTCATGACTACTACCTCTGGCTAGGCCACTAATAAGTATTCTTCTCCTTGTCACTGTAGGCCCCTACATACTCAACACAGTTATTAAACTTATAAAAACAACTATAACCCGGAGAGCAACAGCTCACATAATGGCCTTACGAGGCTATAACCCACTGGAAAATGATGCCCTATAATAAACATATAAAGACATCAAAGGGGGGAATGATGGGGAAAACCCCCATCTATTACTTAGCACAGCAGCCACCTGAGACCCACCCCTCACGGAAGACCCACATTAGCATATTACTAACCTAACACCTGGCACATTAGCATACCACTAACCTAACATCTAGCACATCAACATAACACTAAACCTATTACCTGGTGTGGACACTAACCTAACCTATTACCTGGCGGGCATGAGTCACCTGAGACCCCTCCCCTTGGATCACCCCAACTTAATAAAAATGGAAAAAGTTGGGTAGACGACCCCCTCTGAGCCCACTGGCAAATAAACCTTAATTCTCCGACTCTCCATGTGCCACTCGGTTTGTCCTCGGGACCACTCGCTGTAACACTTACTGTAACAATACTACTGTAAATTTTCACCGTGAATACTTTCAATAAATATTTATTTGATAGAATATATTCTATAATTGTTCCATTATTCAATTTAATTTTCAACACACATTTGCATTTCTAATAAAGAAAATTTTATGGATACCCAAAAGAATACCCAAAAGAGCCTAAATACATGCTTTGAGTTCCTTAACAGTTTTAGGAATAAATTTATATTCCTTAAAGAAAATTGCATGTTAAGTTTTTAAAATTGGTCAATATTTCAATTCATTTAAGAACATAAGAGAGTTTTGTAAGAGATAGAGTTTTCTTAAAATTTTGACTAAGTTATTAAAACTTGTTTTCTTGTATTCTTTCCCTCAGTGGGCAAATAAAATGTGTTCATCACCCATTTATCTAAGTTTTTTATTGAGGGAGAAAACATAATTAAGTACTAAAAAACTTATTAAATAATTAACACTTTTCAACAAGAGTAAAATCAGGGCTAATTAGCAATATTTTGCTTAGTGAACCTTGTACCATTACTCTAAGAACCAAGGTCATTGTTAGCATTTGCTTATTCTATAAGCACTAATGATTATTTTTATACAGCATTCAGCTTCTGTCCTCAGACTATAAATTGATTATGAAAGACAATAAGACAGCTATTTTTACAATATATTGTTAATACATAAATATACATTGAAGAAGGCATCTGATAATTTCAAGGGAGGACATTTGTTAATCTAATTGCTTTATATTCTATAACCATACAGTGAAAAAAAGTTCTAATGTTTCTTCCACCCATCAGGAATGTTGCTTTGGTTCATAGGTCAGATTTCTTAAGAGGGGATTATCTGAAGAAAAAGTTCTGGTTTTATGCGACTACTTTCTTTGATAAAATTTTTATGAGGACAATTATCCTGAGTATAATTGTTTCTGATTTAAATTGTATATACATAAAAATATCAACTGTATTTTTTTGTTTCTAAAAGATTACTATAAAATAGCTGACTATGACTAGTTAGGCAAATGAAAGAGGATTTTTTTGTTTTATAGAGCAACCTGGACAATATAACAGGATACAAAGCAATCAGATCTGAACAAATATATTCCTCAAATAATAGTGTGCCATTAGTCAGAAGAAATTAATTTAAGACTTGAGAGAAGTTCTTAAAATTTGGTCACGGGGGAGGTGGCAGGGCTTATTCACTTTAAGAAGATCGTTAAAATATTCTCAAGAAAAATAAAGAAGATTATGCATAAAATTTCAGGGCCTGAGTAAATCTCTTGAAAGCTCACCCACTCAACCAGACAAAGCATCACTTCCTCTCTCAACACCTTGGGAAAGACTTTTATCTGAGAGATGCAAGTCTTTTTAATTATCGGGCCCAGAGAGACATTAAAATGAGAGCAATCCCACCCTGCTCTTTCCTTTGAGCTGTGTATTCATCTGTTGAAACTGCTTGCTATTGCCACAAGTAGCTATAAATGAACATAATAATGCCACACCAGACACTACAGCCCACACCCTATAGCTTAATGGTGTTTAACCAATCACTAATCAATGTTATTTCTGTAAACCGATGAGAATTCCTGACAAACAACTTTGTATTGGCCCACTCCCTGTCCCGATTTTTTCCTTTTAAAATCCGCTTGTAACTACTGGTAATGAGAGTGTATATGAAGGCCAATTTAAATCTACGATCCCAGATTGCAATCCTCAAGCTTGGCCCCAAATTGATACAAGCTCTACGTATATTAATTTTTTCTCAGCTTCTTCCTTTTAGGTTGACAGCCTGAACTTCAATAAGTTATGCTCCTCTTTTAGACAACACATCTTTAACTGAGTCCTTTATTGACTATTTAAATTACTTGGTTTAAGTCATAATAAATGAGAAAGTGGATAATTACCATACAATTTAATTATTTTTAGGGATTATTCTAATAAATCTGAGACCACCAGAAAAAAATAAGACAATTTCTAACGTGTATATGCTACATTCTCAAGATTCTCTGCCCCCCAACCTGGAAAGTTTTGCTTTATTTCATAGATACTATTTTTTAATAGGGATGTAAAACTTTCCCCACCTCCTAATATCTAGCACACAGTGCTAACTTCTGGAGATAACAAGGTAAGAAAATGAGATTAAAATGTATGTGTGAGTGTGTGTGTGTGAGAGAGAGAGAGAATCTGAGGGCTTAAGGAAGAATTTCAAGGATGTGAAAGTACAGTTATCAGAATCAAAATTTTTACTGGAAATGGTTGAACACAATTTGAAGCTATAGAAAACCGAGGCAGCGATAGAGAAGGCAATCCAGAAGCATTCAAACAGCAAAGAAGAAAATGAGGCAGCCAGTCACAAGACACTACATATTGTTGTATGATTCCATTTACATGACATGTTCAGAGAACAATGCCAAAATATTGCAGTGAAAACTAGTTTTATTTCAAGTTCTTTTATTTGGATCATGGAAACAGCATTTTTTCCTGTTTTCATTATCTTAGACTGTATATACATTCTCCACTGTTATTTGTAAATTGTTGGCCGGGCACAGTGGCTCACGCCTGTAATCCTAGCACTCTGGGAGGCCGAGGCAGGTGGATCGCTCGAATCCAGGAGTTCGAGACCAACCTGAGCAAGAGAGAGACCCCCTCTCTACTAAAAATAGAAAGAAATTATCTGGCCAACTAAAAATATATACAGAAAAAATTAGCTGGGCATGGTGGCGCATCCCTGTAGTCCCAGCTACTCAGGAGGCTGAGGCAGTAGGATTGCTTAACCCCAGGAGTTTGAGGTTGCTTAAGCCCAGGAGTTTGAGGTTGCTGTGAGCTAGGCTGATGCCACGGCACTCACTCTAGCCTGGGCAACAAAGTGAGACTCTGTCTCAAAAAAAAAAAAAAAAAATCAGGAATAATTATATCTTATTTCAAGGTTTAAATTCCGTTGTTGTTTTCCACCTACTGATTCATGCATTTAAATGAAAACTAGAAGGACCATAGACATTATCCTTCATTATAAAATACACAAAATAATTCTAAATGAAGGGAAGTTTATTAAATGTTTATTAGAAAAGTTGTCCCAGAGGAGAAGTATATGTCATATAGACTATTTTTACCTTCCAGCATATTCATAGGTGGTTTTCATTGTAAATAAAAAAGGGAGGATGGCTAAAATTGAGAAGGCACCTGTCCAAAAGGCAGACCCCATTGTATAAATCCAGGAGCTACATGGTGTATAATTCTGATATAAAAGTTACTGCTGAATAATATTTTTCTTGGCAAAAATTATCTACTGCACAAAACACCCCTAGCCACTGCACCCACTGCACAAAACACCCCTAGCTCTGGGCTTGAGAGAGGGACAGAGGCAATCCTTTCACCTACTCTTTGACCTGAAGGAGTCGGTGGCTGGACTCAATTAAAAGAATAATTTATCATCCATTATAATAGTCTTTTCATTCTTTTTTGCCCCTGAAATCTTTGCAGAGGCAGAGACGACTTTATTTTGAGTTGTCACGATAATATTTCTGTCTCTTCTAAATGAGAGTCTTCTCCATGCTCCATAATCGACAGAGTGGCCTTCATCTGCATATGAAAAGTGGGCATGCTGCCAGTTGGGGAAAGCTCTCTGAGAACTTTTACTCCATTATTATGGGACTTTGGAAACAGTGCCTGGCAATAGCGGAATGCATAGTGTCTTTCCACGGAAAGAAGAATCAATAAAGACTACAGAAAAGGAAAAAGGCAAAGTACTGTAGGTTCTTAAATGAAAATTGATTTCCACCATTGACCATGGAACAAGCTCATCAGTAACATTGAATTTAGAAGGAATCTAATTGTTTCTTCTTAAGGTAGGGTTTGAACTTCGAAGGGAAGTGTAAGAGGAAAATCAATCCTCTGTTATCACAAGTAGCTTAGTCACAGCATACCAATTCAAGAAAATGCAATTATTTAAGAGCCTATTGTAACACTCAGTGGATTGCCTCAGAAAATCAGCTACATTCCTCAGAAACATATGGGTTTAATTTTTAATTCTTTGCGTTCTCATGTAGGTACCTGATCACTTGAGACATCTTTAATCCCTCCCAGTCACACAGTAAATGAAACACAAACAAAAATGTTTTAGCAAAAATTCACAAGTAAAATTGAAAAATAATCCAAATTGTGGGCCATACTGATGATTCATATCTTCATGTAAGGGAGGGAACAACACGGTATTTATTTACTTATCACTTAAACATAATAAAGTTACAGAACTGGCCATGATAAATCCACGATAAATTGGTTTCCTGGAACTTCTATTCCATTTTATTTGTGAATGAGAAGGGGACCAATAAATAAAGAAGTAAAAAATTAATGAAGAAAATAATTTCCAATAGAAATTAATGGTCAGGAGTAACCTTGAAGCCGATTATCCTAGGGCAAGAGAATAGGAAGTGGAAGCAAGATTGCATTGGTTGAGGGACGGAAAGAAGAAAGTCCAGTGTGGTTAGATCTGAGCAAACTGGATCAGTATTAGGAACCACTATGGGAGGGGCATGCAGGGGCCAAATCCTATGTGGCCTTGGAGACCATGGTAAGCTGCTTAGATCTCATTGAAAGTAAGACTGGAAGGCTTTGGGAGATTTTTAGATGGGAATGAATAGGGGGATAATGTTTGATTTACACTGTCTAAAATCTTGTGCTGGCTCATCTATGAGGAATAAGCATCAATAATGCATCAATACTGAGGCCTCTGCATTAGTGCAAGGGAGAAACGACTATGGCTTTGACTACAGGGATTAAAGTCTTTGCTACAATACTACTGTATTTTCTCTAAGAGCTTTTTAAATTTAGAAATCTCAGGCTAGAGCAGTGGCACTGAAAACCACTGAATGTAGCTTAGTGAGAAGAAGAAAATTAGAGAGGGTCCTAAATACACTCTCAGAGGGAAACAAGCCACAGAACATCAAACACCTGAAAGCCACTGAGCCTTCCAGAAAATCTTGCAATCAATCTCACATCCATTGAAGACTGTTGCCAAACATTCAAGTTCTTTTAATTACAATAAAACTAGTCTCAAGTCTACCTGTTTCCCCTGCCATTCTCTCCCACCTTAAATTTCATCCAGGCACAGTTCATTTGTATTCCATTTTACTATTGGTAATTTCACAATCTATCATTATCATAGTCTCATTGAGGCACAGTGGAAAGAGCACTGAGTTGAAAGCTGATGGATCCCAATCCTGACCCACTTACTGACTGTAGTGACCTTAGGAAGTTCTTAACTTTCCAGTATCTTAGTTTCCTAATCTGTAAAATTGCTCCATTATAAGTGCTCTATCTATTTAAATTTAATCCACATAGCAATTTTATGAGTTAGGTATTATTGTTATTGTCATTTAATGGATAAGACAAGTGAGGTATACAGATACGGTAAACAAATCAGTCAAGATTACTAGCCAGTAAGTTGAAGAGCCCGAGATTGAACACTGCCGGATTGCAAATCCGCACTCAAAGACTACATTATAGCTTCAATAGACTAGCATATCATAAATTCTTAATAAAGATTAGTTACCTCCTTTAGTTTTTTCACTCTCCTTTCCCCATTTCAAATTGTAGTAATTGCATCTTAAGTAATAATCATATCTATCTGAATTATGTGATCTTTCAGTACCTTGGCCCAAACTGGTATCTCTCCTTGCCAATTTGTCATCTCCTGAATCTATTGACACCTGTTATTAAGAAATATATATTTTTTAGTTTTAATTCCCACTGTATCACTTTCATAGTCATATAACCTGAATCAGCAATGCTAATAGAATTCCAAATCCCTTGGTTGGTGTTTCCAAAAGAAAATAATATGCACAAGGTACTTAGAGGTTTCAGAGAAAATGATAGAATTTTCTGCATTTGAAAGAGCAACTGATGTATAATTATGGTTTTCAGAATACTTACTTTCAAGTTATAAGTAATTTTTTATGTAAAGGAAAAAACAAGAGAAATACTGTAAATCACAAAATAATATGATTAACCACCCCTAAAAACTTACTGGAAGTCACTTTCTATCCAGTTAATGGTGTATTCTTGTTCACAAATGCTAAAGAATAGCTGAAATAGACATCAGAAACAAGTAGAAGACCATGGCTTGTTGGTATAGAAAGGTGTTGAGGATAGCCCTTAGGATATGTATTCAGTTTCAGAAGAAGCAATGATGATCTTATGGCCACCTTCTCACATATGCAAATATGTAGCATGCGTTTGTGTAAACAAATATCTTTTGTGTGTCTCTTTAAGAAAAGCACCATGATTGGGTTAAGCTTTTCTTATATGTATTATTTTATTTTATTTTGCTTTCACAATAGCCTTGAGAAGTAAGTAATTGTAGTGGGGTGGAAACAGTAGCATCATTAATAATATTAGTAACAGTAGAACTATTTTATAGAAGCAGAAATTGAGAAAAAATATATAAATAAATTACATCAAGTTATACAGCTAGTAAGGGGTGTAGACCTGGATCATAAACTCACTTCTTCATATTCCATATCTCTGGATTTGAACTGCAACATCTAATAAATTCAATTTTTATTAGAATATGTAAATATTTCAGAAGGACTTCTATATCTGTGAAAAAATGAATTCCTAGTTTGAGTTATATATAATATTTACCTTCTATTTTGGGTACAGAAATATTCTAAATAGAATGTTGTGGTTTATATATGTAAATAGGATAAAAGATATTAAGGGTAATAAATTTAGAGAAGAAACATAACTAAATAAAATCTCATACTAATGTTTAATCCTCATTTATCTTTAATTATTTTCTATATATTAAATGCTATTCCCATTTTTTTTGAGTAAAGAAACTGTGAGATCTGTTACATCTATTAACAAAGTTAAAGTCACATCAGTTACTCTCCTTTTACCTCATCTGTCATTAATATAACATGCAACCTATGAAATACAAACTTGTATTATTGTCTCTAAATGTAAGTGTGTGTGTGTGTGTATACACATTCCGGATAAATTTAGGTTTACCAAAAAGTTACCATTCAAACACTAAAAATTAGACTAACAATATGAAGGAAACTAAGAACATTTATTGAACACAGTACCAAAAGGTGTGTTAGTTGTTTTTATATTTCTAACAAACTCCCCTAAAGATATCATTGAAACAATTGAATCAAATGAATCAAACATATTTTTGAGATCATTTATCCTATAGCAGTAGCTGAAAGGAAAAAAAAAATATTCATTAGCATCAACTATTGAACAAATGTTTCTTAGGACTAACTGCTACCACAGTCATCTCATATTAACTATCAAATACTAACAAGGTAATGAATCAACCAGCCTAATCTTAATAATCCTTTAGCATCTTGAAGAGGCATAAGATCCATATCCCATTACTGTGTCACCTTGATCCATTTTGCATTCTTGAGATACTAATCTGGTACTATTTCTTCATTTTCTATTGTGCTGTAGTGGTATATATTACAAGTTCTTTCTACATTTCCAGTGCAAGTACTTACAATCTCTTAAAATAAACACTTGAGCACCAAAGCAAGAAATAAGGTTTGCCTGACAGCATGATCTTGGAATATTCTTGAATTGGTATTATAAATCAGCTATCCGGTGTTTCTGAAATCCACCATTCATAATAGAGTTCAATATAAGAGAAATTACAAAGGATATTTTTACTGTTGATAACAATCCTAATCCCTGTAAAATCAATCAGTCACACATTCCCTTCAAGTAGCAGAGCTAAGTGGGCAAAACAATCAAACTTTTGTAAGTAAAGTTTTAGAAAGTTCACTACAGTTACAGAAGTGTTTCAGGGAAAGAAGGTCATTTAGCTTTCTGCCCAGTTATTATTTTAACAAGTTACTAAAAGTAAGTGGTCCAAATAAAAAAGCCTTAAATGATAGAAACCATAAAGTCCCAAATTGAAATAGAGAGATCCTATGCCTGAAATTTGATTTTTTAATCTTAAACAATTTTAAAGAATGTAAGAATAACTTCTAGCAATGCAACTTTCATTATAAAGTTAGCCTTTAACTGGACATTATAATCCATGATATATTGGCTAAGATTTTAGTGAAATTGACTATAAAGCAAAATTTTAAGTAACTTTTCTATACCTCCCATTTGCAATTGGTTTTGACTTCTATATTAAAAATTTTGGGCAATTGAATAGCTTAGTAGCTAATGTCTTGTTATTTCATCAACATGCTACCATCAGTTGACTTAAGTGCTATAACAATATAGCCAAGGTCTCTTTTTACGTCCCAGTGTGGATGTACATGACAAATTCTACTCTTGACCACCATCAGTCATCTTAGGAGCATTTTTTTTTTTTAATCCCAAGGATGCTAAAGACCAGGGAAGACAGCAGGGATTTATATCAGGCAATCCTCCTTGAAAAAGAAAATAATACAGAAACATGCCATTTCAGGGCTAGCAAATCAGCAGGAAAAACCACAACTTTAAACGATCTGTAGTAACTGTGAATCAAGTATGAAATTGTATTTATAATGTCTGACGTGGGAGATGCAATGTTGAAGTGGGCATTTCAGATTCTATAGCTAGTAGGGTATACAGTATCAACATAATTTAAAAAAAAAAAAAAATCCATCTCTGATGGAACAGGACCCCAATCAGAACCTAGAGATAGTATATTCTATCCTTGGGGAAAAAGTAGCTAGCCAGAGCCCAGACAGGAGCAATTAAAGAAAGAAATGGTCAGGGTCATGATCCCTGCCTCTAATGGCTGTATACCAAGGTGCAGTATCCCAAGAATGGACAGCCCAGCAAATGCATTGATTAGAGTGTCAACCCCAAATCTCCACTTATCCTTCTTCACTGGTGATGTGAGCCAAGGAAATGCAAAACACACGCTGCTGTTCAGCTGGGCCCACCTTGTTAAGCTGGGATCCATGTGGTCTCTGGAGATCTTCTGTAAGCCCAAGACATCTCTAAGCCCCAGTGAAAGACATTAGAATATTTCCTCACTTGTGAAATAAGGTCATTAATAGAACCCCAACCCTAGTGAGGTGATTTATTTTGTGTTCTTGAGAACTTTATGTTGCCTTTTACAGAGAATTCTTTCTCTTTAGGAGTGCCTTGAGGGATACATGCTGAGGAGGAAAAAAATACTATTAGCTTTACTCAGGGCAAGGTTCCTTAATCTATAGGTGAACTTCAGGCAGGCTACACTGCATTGAAATTATATGCAAATTATTGTGGTTTTAAAAATATGTACTTTTACTTCTAGGGAGTAAGCTGAAATCAATTTTAAAGAGTCCATGACTCTATAAGAGGAAAAGCTTTGGATTAGAAATCAGCTACTATACAGGATAAGAAATTTCTGAACGGAGATTAGAATATCTAGAGAAATAGTTGGAATAGCTCTGAGATTTTATTTCATTCATTCCCATTAAAGTGTTACATAGCGTATTTTTTTTAAAAAAAAGGGATATGTACATTGCAAAATTATGTGACTCTCAAATAATGTTTTCTCACTTCTACTTGTACACATACAAACACACACACACACACACACACACATTTCCCCCCTGCTTTATTTATTGTTTTGTCTAATTCTGCCACTGTTCTAAGTTAAATCCTTTGTCAGCTCTTAGTGGCATGGTAATTGAGTGACTCCATGGCCACTGAAGAGGTGGAAAGTCTTGGTTTTATTCATGTCTGGCCAGGTTGGGCCACAGGGTTCAAATGATGTCCTGCTCAGTTGCCGAAAATCTTAATCTTTCCGGAGAGCAATGCCTGGCAGCACATGCTACAAGACCTGTAAAAGACCTTATCCCTTTTTCTAGAAACACGGAAAAACAAAATATCTTCCAGTCCTTCTAAAAATTTCATTTCAGGGTTCCATAAAGTTTTGAATCTGAATTAAAAACATTTCATGTGCTGAACAACATCACATACAGCTCTTTCCAGGAGAAATAACTATGATATAGATGCTGCACCTGTGGCCACTTTAAGAATCTCTCCTCTCTCTCTCTATACACACACACACACACACACACACACGTGTGTGTGTGTGTGATTTTTTAGGTAATGCAAATTTTGTTTTAGCACAATGATGATGAAAAACAATGAGAAAGAAGTGTCTTCCAGATCTTTCCTAGTCCAGTAATAAATCAATGGCATCCAAAGACACAAAGACGCAGCATGTCTTCTGTGCGCTAGTAGCAGTCCTATGGAGATGCCAGAGGGCCTACACTTGGGGATAAAAGGTCTTGGATTCAGACTTTGCGAGATGAGGCATAGGCTTCGAGACCCCAGAAGCAGCCTAATAAAAGTGATTATTGTGACTCATCACTGACGAGAAGAACCAGAAATAAGACATGAGTGTCACGGTAAGAATTCTCAGAGATTAAAAAAAAAAAAAAAAAAAAAAAAAAAAAAAGCAACAAAACCAGAAACAAACAAACAAACAGCACCAAGAAGTAGATCATGAGCTAGATTAAACTGTGGATCTTCGGTAAGGACCTGTAACTGACACCAGGATATCTGAGGCTTATCCTGTGCTGGGTTCTAAGCAATATTGACAATATCTTATATTGTCACTAGGTATCATTCTATATCATGAATTGGCTACAGCAGGTTATTAAAAGCAGGTGCAGAATCCACTTGATAAATTACGTTAGTCCAAAATCCTCTATATAAATTTAATTTAACATGCAGAATTTCCATCTGCACATTTAGGACATTATATATTTCAATTGGTCTTAATTTTTTTATACAATAAACTGTATAAAAGCAGACATTCAGGGCCGGGCGCAGTGGCTCACGCCTGTAATCCTAGCACTCTGGGAGGCCGAGGCGGGTGGATAGCTCGAGGTCAGGAGTTTGAAACCAGCCTAAGCAAGAGCTAGACTCCGTCTCTACTAAAAAATAAAAAGAAATTATCTGGACAACTAAAAATATATAGAAAAAATTAGCCGGGCATGGTGGCACATGCCTATAGTCCCAGCTACTTGGGAGGCTGAGGAAGAAGGATTGCTTGAGCCCAGGAGTTTGAGGTTGCTGTGAGCTAGGCTGACGCTATGGCACTCTAGCCAGGGTGACAGAGCAGCGGGACTCTGCCTCAAAAAAAAAAAAAAAAAAAAAAGCAGACATTCAGGAGTGAAGATGCTTGTATTTGATGACTGTTTTTCCCTGCAACACTGAAGATAAATTTACTAATTAGGAACAGTTATTTAACAAAAACTTGGCAGACATGAATTAATGCACGTTCTGTTCTGCATCATCCCAAAGTCCAATTCTTGAGCCAAGCCTATGCTAAACATTTAAAGTAGTAATAAGGTTTCTTAAGCTATTTCAGATTCATGAGGAAATATATATTGAGTGTTTGGGAGGTAAACTGTGTTATATATCATATCCTAAATATGCCAAGCCTGAGTGGTTTTAATTTGTTCACTTAGTAAGCTCTTTGGAATTTCAAATGTGTTTTCAACAAGCTGGTGATTGAGAACATACATTTTATTAGTGGGATTAAATATTATACTTGCATCTATTGAAGGTTAGGCCAATTCTGGCTTCATGACACATATGTAAGAAATGAAATGATTGAATATACATATCATGCACCCTCAACAATTTTTTTCTGTATCTCATTGAAATTCTGTCACAATTTATTATTTAAATACCATATGGTAGTGATAGTCTATGAAGTATCTTCAAAGAAAAATAAAAAATAGCCTGCACAGCATGTATCCATCCTTGGGAAACTACATACCTCTTTGATTCAGGAAAGGAACATACAAATTAATGGTGTGGACTAATAATTTCATAATTTAAATCAGTTGTGACAGCATGTGAAAAAAATAAAAAGTTACTAAACTGGCCACAAATCATTTGTATATATTTTATATGGTCTGTCAATATGTTGGTAATAAATCTTTACACAGGAAGAAATGAAAGAGGTAGAAATTTACAAAGTGTCAAATATTGTTTTCTCTAAGAACTTATGAGAGGTATATTTATTTAACTTTATTCTAAAATAGCAGTTGTACACCCCTAATACACATCCTGAAAGCTATTACAAAATTTCTCAAAATAATTCAGATTCTAGTGTCTTCACAAAACCAACACTTGAGAGTTTGTTGGTGGAAGAAGAGGCTTAATCTTACTATGCCATTAAAAGCAGACAGCACTTTCTATTTTTCTGTTTCTCCTCTAAACTTTCCATAGAGTCCATTAATCCCAAGGCTTGTTCCCCTCCAGGGGTGTTAGACAACTGCAAGTGGCTACCAGGTTGCTTGTCTCCTCATCCATGTCCAACATGAAAAGGCTCTTTCCTGGTAGCTCTCTCAGAAATGGCTTAAAACTTCCAGACGCTACTAATACAAGCCTCTTTGCACCAATTTAGTCTACACTGGCTACTATGCCCTGAACACTGGCCAGAAGGATGGCATGTACTTATGGGCTAGAGGTAAGAAGAAAGCCATTGAGAAGGATAGATGGGTATGCAAATGAAAACTGGGTATTGATAAAAGAGGAAACGATGAGCACCAGATAGCTAAAATAACTCGTGTCCTCATGCCTCATGTAGTAAAAATTGTAATAAATAGATGGTAAATGAGTGAACAGTAAAAAACTCACTCTTCATAAGCAAAGTGGATGCCTAGAATTGTAGTTTTGACACAGGCAAATTGTTGAAGCTTTAGCAACTGTACTTTTCATCATTTTAGTTTCCACACTCTACTAAAAGTACTGAAGCAATTGATTTTGATGTTCCACGGAAACTCTTGTCATCTCCCAACATGACCCAATCTCCTCTCAATCCCATTTCATCTTTATCCATCATGTACATTTAAGTTGAATATACTTTGGTTTGGAATAGCGAACACTAAAGACAACTAAAGAAGTGACTGGTCATACTTCAGCTCCTTCCTGTGCTCTATGCAGGGCAACTATGAAGTATATTGTTTACATTTGCAATTGCTTTCCCTCAGCCTCTCTCTGTTCTGGAAAGGTTATGTTGGACTTTAGTAAAGTATTGAACACTAAAATAGATAAAAGATAAAAAAATAACTTTCAAAATGAAAATGAGACTTTCTCTTGGATATTAATAAAAATACTTTGTAGTTCTTAATATTTATTTATAAAAATATGGAAACCAAATATTGTTCATTTGCTTACTCATATATTTATTGAGCAGCTATTAGTGTTCATCTTTTTTTAGATGTTTAGGATACAATAGTGGACAAAACAGTAATTCATGTCTTTGTGGATTTGTAATCCTGTGGAGGAAATTAGACAATAAAAAATTTAACTTTAAAAATGAAATTAATAAATATATTAGGTTAGAAATGATAAGTGCTATAAAAAATTGTACAGCAGGTTAAGGGGAAATCAGATTATTAGAGCTGAAGAGTGTAAGGTCATTTTTCTAAATAGGGTAGACAGAGCAGGCCACTTTGAGAATAAAGACGCCCTCTGAAAAAATAACATGAAAGAGTTAAGGAATCTAACAATGCAAACATCTGTGGGAAGACAGTTAACAGAGGAAGAAAACAGGATAAAGGCCCAAAGGTGAGCATCAGCCCTGACATATGGAAAGAACATAAAGCCCCCTTTGCCTGGAATGTGGTAATGAATAGAGGAATGTTAGCGAGTGAGCTTGGAGGTAAAGTAGTGACAGTGACAAAGTGTAGGTTGTTGTGGACTTTAGATTTTATTCTGAGTAAAACTGACAGCCGTTTCAAGAATTCAGGCAGAAGTATGGTGTGATTTGAATAAGCTGCCTTCTTGAGAAATGACTGTAAGTTGTGTTGGGGTATGGTGAGGGAGAATCTAAACAGAATCAGGCAAAACGCTTAAGAGATACTGCAGAAGAGATACTTCTGTTGTTTACAATAGAGAGTTAGCAGTGGAGGTGATTAAATGTGCTCTGGTTCTGGATATATTTTGTAGTTAGAGACAAAGGAGTCCACCAGGATTTTCTGATGCTCGCATGTGACATATGCTAGAAACAACAGTATCAGTGTGTAAAGAATGGTACCACAGTTTTGTATCTGGGTAACTGGAAAACTAGATTCGCAATAATTGGATCAGGATAGGAAAGGATATAGATCAAACAGTTTTTGTTTGCTTGTTTTGGGGGTGAGAGTGGATTCGCCTCAGTTTTATACATACTGACTTTAGGATGTCCTACTAGATTTCTAGTTGACAACAGTCTTCATTTATGACTGAAAGACCAATGATTTGGATTAATAATAATAGTTAACAGTTATTTAGCACATATCATGCCAAGCATTGGTTTAAGCTCATTATTTTTAAAAGAAAATACATCCATATTGTTCAAAATTCATTTTCATAAGAATATTCAGTTTGATAATTTCTTATTCAAAGCCATCTTAAGGCCAAAGGATTTAGACTTCAGGAATTACCAGGGTAATAGAGTATATATGCAATGTAGTTTATGATACCTTCTAGTAGGATCTCGGGTATCATTATTTAATTGAGCATAGAAATATATCTACAGTGAAACATATAAATGTTCACAGTAAGAGGGATAAAGACAGACCATTCATGTCAGTTGTCCTCTAAACAAGTTCAACTTAAATCAGATTTTACTGCCAGATGACTTGTTTAAAAACTTTAGATTTTCAGAAACTGTTGGTTTTGAGAATGTCAGATAAAACTCTATAGACCTACATTAACTGTGTATTTTTGGAATCCTAAAAACACAAAGTTGATGCTGATGAGCTACCCTTCTGAATGGGTGAATTCTTTCTTTGAATTACAGCTCAGAAGAGAGAATTTTCTTATGCTCCATATAAGATTTTTTGCATGTTTAGGTAATTTCTTATATTTTTTGAATGCATATTTTAAAATATTATTCCTAAAGCTTTTACTAAAAAATTAAGTCTTATGTGGTCCAATAATAGATATTAGTATTTCAATGGCTGTGGTAGATTTTATTATTCTTTAAGAAAAATAATGGCCTGTAATTGTTAAGCATAAATGGGACCAGAAGCAGTGTCTCATACCAGTTACCCAGCACTCTGGGATGCCTAGTATTGCTTCAGCTTAAGAGTTCAAGATCAGCCGGGCATGGTGGCATGCACCTGTAGTCCCAGCTACTCAAGAGGTTGAGGCAGGAGGATTGTCTGAGCCCAGGAGTTTGAGGTTGCAGTGAGCTGTGATGACGCCACTGCACTCTTCCCTGGCCTACAAGAGCAAGACTCTGTTTCTTTATAATAGAATAGTTAAATAAATAACCTTAAATATTGGACTAAATAAACAGGCCTTCTTCTCACTTCAAAGAACATAAGTGATTGCCATGAAATATCAAACTCTGCAGAATATCTTTTTAAATTTTAAGCATTATATATCAATGTTGTCTGTAGGTACACTGAATTCCAAGTAAAATGAAAAAGCCACTCTTTCTCAGGATGCTAATACTAGGAACACAGTACAGTATCATACAGAATGTTTTCACTGTCCTAAACATCTTCTGTTCCCACTTTTTTACATACTACTATTGCATTTGAAATGCTGTGTAGCATAATTTACATTTTCTTTTCTTAAGATTCCAAATAAGTTTTTATTTAATATAAATATGTATTTGTGTATATATAGGTTGCAGCATCTATCTGTCTATATTTTAAGAATCTGATCTTTAAACATCACAACCTATGAGAAAGTATTTTTTCTTACCTTATCTACTACAGTATATCATGTACGTGCACACTTAGTTTACAAATAACATTTTTCTGTTGTGAATAAATATAAACAAAATCTAAACATTCAAGGAATAGAAATGTAATAATGGCAGGCTTTTTTGCTAAGTAGTTTTAACTCAGATTGGAAAACTTTTAAGTGCATGATTGCTGTTACAGGAAGAAACTTATATTAAAAATATATTATTTTCTTTTAAATGCCCCACATTATCATTTTCATTAATATTTTAAAGATCATTCAATTTTAAAAATTGTTTTTTAATTGTGAAAATATTACATTTGCTGAAAAATTATGCAAAGTAAAAAACAGAACAAAAAATAAAAAAGAGAGGGAGGAAGAAAAGCAGGAGAGAAGGCAGGAATGATGGACAGTTTGAGGACTGGGAATTAAAGAAAAGAAGAAGGGGAAAGAGGAGCAGAGAGAAGAAAACTGAAGTAAACATTAACTTGCCATCCATAAATAACCACATTTTATTGTAACTCTTTTGGAAATATATTTTTACTTTTAATTTAAAATTATATCCATAATTTTTAACCAGCTTTTATTTTCACTTTTTGTTTCATGAAGGTAAATTTTCTCAAACACAAGGTTGTTGATGGCTTTCTGGCATTGCACTGCATATATAAAATTATTCTATAGGTTTATTGCCAGATATTTTGCTTACATCTCTGTTGAAGTCTTTATGTACAGAGAATGCTTTTGTAGACTTGGAATTAAAAAATGTGCACCTTCTAAACTTTTGATATACATTTGGAAATTACTCTGTAAAACATTCATTTGTATATGCCTCTCATCAAGGGTACAGGAAATTGTCCACTTTCCTACTTTCCAAACAGTGCAAAGGTGTGGAATTTTAACAATTATGATGATGATGATGATGATTTTCCTCTAATAGAAATGTAATAATATATCATGTTTATAATAGAGAAGAATCATATTTAATTTTCATTTTCATATGACCTATGTATCATTTAATTTCTTTACCTCTGAAGTGTGTTCATGCTCTTTCTCAATTTTTCTGTCACTGTTTTTCTATCAATTTGTCTCTCATTATAACTACTCAATTTTTCTATTACAAATTTCTGTGCAATTTATATATTATGGACACTTAATATTCCCTTGTCCATATATCACAAATATTCTTCTCCACCCCTCTTTGGCCTATACTAATAATATTTTGTTTTGTTTTATTTTCCACCTTTGATCTTTGATGCTATATTTAGAAAAGTTTCCTTCATCCCAGGTAAATATTAGCTCATACTTCTCATTTTTTAAGAATTTAAATTATTTGATGTTTAACTTTTTATTCCATCTGGAAGTTTGTTACATACAATCTACTATGATACTCTCAAAATTTTCCTCAGAAATAATTTCCTTGAACTGTTTATTAACCTATCCATCTTTTCCTTACTAAATATTAACTATATATTTATACTAAATGCATACAAACATTCACACAAACAAACACACAAGCACACACACATATATTTATTCCTGAGTTTCCTAATTGGTCCCACAGATCTGCCTTTCTATTTTGGTATCAATGTCATATTTAGTTTTTCATTACTGAGACTTTATAATTGGTTCATTAAACATAGTGGTAATGGAAGTTCTTTTCAACTCTAAATTATTGTTGTACTTAATTATATAGATTTAATAATTTTAAATTGTCTTGTATTTCATTACTAGAATAAAACATTCTAAGTAATCATGCATCATCCTTTTAATATAGCAATAGATTTGATTTACTAATGTTTTCATATAAGATTTTTCATCTGTTAGAACTAATTTTTAAGAGTGTGCTGGGGTACATACTTTATAATATTCTGATATTAGAATTATTTTCCCTTCAATCATGTGGTTGCTTCTCATTGCCATAGTATCGTTATTGAAGCCACATTTATAAAGTTGGACAGATACCTCTGTACTCTGCAGAGATTCCTGTTTTGTTTCAGTTACCTCCACAGGCTTTAAAGCTCCAACACTTTGGTTCTCTTAGTTCACATTCCCATATTCAGCTATGCATCCTCAACACACACTTTACCTGGTTGACTGCATCTTGGGAGATTACAGCCACACTGCAGTGTAGAGAAAATGTTTTTATGTTTCTGAAGAGTTGGAGCTTTCTGAATATATTTTGCTAAAATCATGGGTCCCTGGGCTACAAGCAAGCCTTGAAAGGTTAATTTTCACTTGCTTAGGTAGTGAAAGAACTCCAGAGAGATTTACTCAACTCCAGACATATGTGTTTCTATTTCAAGGGAAAATGTTTCTATTTCAAGGGATAACAGACTTAAACCTTCGGTGTGAAACTATTAGAATTCTAGAAGAAAATGTAGGAAAGACTCTTACAGACAATGGCCTAGGCAAAGAATTTATGAAGAAGTCCCCTAAGGCAATCACAGCAACAACAAAAATAAATAAATGGGACCTGATTAAATTAAAAAGCTTCTGCACAGCCAAAGAAACAGTCATGAGAGTAAACAGACAACCTACAGAATGGGAAAAAATTTTCACATGCTGCACATCAGATAAAGGACTGATAACAAGAATCTATTTAGAACTCAGGAAAATCAGTAAGAAAAAATCGAACAACCCTATCAAAAAGTGGGTAAAGGATATGAATAGAAATTTTTCAAAAGAAGATATAAGAATGGCTAACAAACATATGAAAAAATGTTCAACATCTCTAATCATCAGGGAAATGCAAATCAAAACCACAATGAGGTATCACTTAACTCCAGTGAGAATGGCCTTTATCAAAAAGTCCCAAAACAACACATGTTGGCGTGGATGCGGAGAGACAGGAACACTCATACACTGCTGGTGGGACTGTAAACTAGTACAGCCCCTGTGGAAAGCAATATGGAGATACCTTAAACAGATTCAAGTAGACCTACCATTCGATCCAGCAATCCCATTATTGGGCATCTACCCAGAAGAACAAAAGTCATTCTATAAAAAAGACACCTGCACCTGAATGTTTATAGCAGCACAATTCACAATTGCAAAAATGTGGAAACAACCGAAATGGCCATCAATTCATGAATGGATTAGTAAAATGTGGTATATGTATACCATGGAGTATTACTCAGCTATAAGAAATAACGGTGATATGGCATCTCTTTGGTTCTCCTGGAGAGAGTTGGAACCCATTCTATTAAGTGAAGTATTCCAAGAATGGAAAAATAACCACATGTACACACCAGCAAATTGGTTTCCCTGATCATCACCTAAGTGCACATTTGGGAATAACACCAATTGGGTATCGGACAGAGGTGGAGGCTGGGGAGAGGGGATGGGTGTATACCTTCTTGATGAGTGCAATGGGCACTGTCTGGGGAATGGACACGCTTGAAGTTCTGACTGGGGGGGATGGTGGGGGATGGGGGTGGGGGAGGGAATGGGTGTATACCTACGTGTTGAGTGCTATGTGCACTGTCTAGGGAATGGACACGCTTGAAGCTCAGACTCGGGGGGATGAGGGGGCATGGGCAATATATATAACCTAAACTTTTGTACCCCCTTAATAAGCTGAAATTAAAAAAAAAAAAAAAAAGGAAAAAAAGGTAAAAAAAAAAAAAAAGACACACACACAGTGGAATATCATTCAGCCTTAAAAAAGGAGATATTGTCCTTTGGGATAACATGGATATAATTAGAGGATATTATGCTAAGTGAAATAAGCCAGACACAAAAAGAGAAATACTGCATTATCTCGCTTATATGTGGAATCTCAAAAAAAGTCAAATACATAGGAACAAAGAGTAGAACATTGGTTAGCAGCACTGGGAGAGAGAGAAAATTGAGAGAAATAGGTAAAATGGTACAAATTTGCAGTTAGGTAGGATGAATATGTCTAGTGGTCTAATGTACAGCATAAGAACCGCAGTTGAAAATATTGCATTGTATGCTGAAAGTTTCCTAAGAGAGTAGATTTTAGGTGCTCTTTCCACTTATTCACAAAAAGGTAACTATAGAAGGTGATGAATATGTTAATTTACTTTACTGTAGTAATCATTTCACTGTGTATACCAATTTGTATACCAATTTGTATACCAAAACATTATGTTGTACACTTTAAATATACACAGTAAGAATAATTAATAAGACACTTATAAATAGGTATCTATTATAATCAATGAAAAAAATCTTATTGAAAATAACCTCTCATCAACACTGTATTTCTATTTTATGACAACATTTATATTTTCTGGAAGAAAAGTTTATCTTTAAATTGTAATGCAAAAATACCTTAATAAGAGCTTTAGAAGTAGAAACCATATATAATTTTTAATATTTTAGATTATTGCCCTGAAATGCATTGAATCTGTTGCTACTGTGGTGGCCTTCAATAAACTATCAAATTTAAAACTCCATAAAGTTCAACTGTTCATATAATGCAGAAGTTCCTAGAATTAAAAAAAATCTTCTCTCTTCTAGCCTTAATTTTTGCTGGATTAAGAGCACTGGAAACCTAGTCACTGATAATAACAAATTTTTATATTTCTGTAATACCTTAAGCTTTTCAGAGACATTCACATTTATTTTCACTGTATGCTCTAATGACCTTTGAGGTTCCTATCATCATCCACATATCTG